>NC_040039.1:18657946-18730372 GCF_003713205.1 Coffea eugenioides
GAAATTTTGTAAGAATGTTCAGAACATATAAGGCTACAACTTTCATGTTTTGAGGAACTTCTGAATCTGTACGCAACATCACGAAAAATAAAGCCGAAGTTTGGATCCTGAACTGCTCTGATTTTCCAGTTTCGCCGGTTTCGCGCGCCGCAACCGTACGGTTCGTTTCTATGGCTCTTATGCGAATTTTCTAACCAAAATGATCCCTAATAACCATACTTATATCAGTCTAAGAGTGGCTAAAGTTTCTTCACAAGATAGCCCAAGATCACCAAATACTAACCATAATCCTTAGTCTAGTTTCACTTACACCATAGGACTTATTCTAACCATCCAAACACACAAACCCTACTCAATAGCCATAGACTAAACTACACTAACCTAATGGAGTCTAGGGTTTCTTAACCCAAATCAGATTTTTGCTAGAAACCAACCAATCAAGTGAGGCAAGTTATCAAACACAATCACTACAATTCAATTCTCAATGAAAGCAACTAAGGTAAGCATTTAAGCAAGAAACTCAAATTTTTCTCTCTCTTGACCGAAATTTCCAGCAGCATAAATCACCACAAATTAACCATAAAACTTCCATAGAACATCAAATTCACCATAAGAATCCATAATCACAACATACCACATCATTTCCATAGCTTAGAAAGTAAAACCCCAACATTTCTCTTGTAAAGAAAATAACATACCTTCAAGTGAGTTAAGAAGATGATCAAGCTTCAATAATCCAACACCCAAGTGGTTACTCCAAGCTTCAAACTCAAGATGGAAGCTAAAAATTGCAGATTTTTGAAGAAAATGTCTCACCTTCACTTGCTCTCTCTCTCGGCTCTACCTCTCTCTCTTGCTCCAAGTTTGTCTTGTTTGTTTTGTCTTGATTAGCCTACAAGTCTTAATGTAATAATGGTCAAGACCATTGGAGATTTTTATTAAGCTTAGCCAATCACATAAAAGCTCCTAAATTGCACTTTTAACCCTTGCACTCTAACTTCCTCTTTCTTTTACATTTTCCCTCAAACATTTGATAATCTTTCAATTAACTCCATAGGTCATAACTTAATCTAATCTAAAACATGTAATCATGCTTAATTACTTCACTAATCACTTTCTTATTTTAATCACCTATACTTAAACATACTCTCTCCATATATAAAACAATTAAACAACAACTTATATAATATGGGCAAAATTAGGGTTTTTAAACCCAACTTAAGCTTTCTAATAATTTATAACACTAAAGGTTTACTAATCCAAGGTTTGTAAACTCAAACGAAATCCGATGTTTACTTGGGCCAAAACACACACTAGAGCACCGAATAATATCTAAACTAAGGTTTACTCATAAGCAAAGTTAGGGTTTTCAATCTTAGTCCTAAAACCTTATTTTAACCGCACAAAATAATGAATAATGAATAACCCTTATACGAACGAACTGGGGCCTCACAATCTCCCCCACTTAGGACAATTTCGTCCTCGAAATTAATTCTTTGATCAACGCATACCTTCGAAACCCGCCGAAGGATCAGTCGCTTCGTGTTGACCCATTGCATACACTCTTGCTGGCCCTTTGGGTCGATTTTCCCCTGCGTTTGATGGTTTCGTTGTGGTCCCTTCAGTCAGTGGCTTGAGTTCTTCCTTCTTCATCTTAGGGCACTGGGCAATCAGGTGTTCGGTGCTACCACATTTGAAACATTTGCGTACCGAACTATTCTTCCAGCAATTTTCATCGGTGTGATTGCCCCCACAGAAACTACAGGTTGACTTGGCGGCTGTACTTGCCCCTCCACGCTGGACACTCCTTGCCCCTCTTGCACTACCTGACCCCGCACAAAGTTATTCGGGGTCCCTGCAGGTCGTGGACCATTCGTACCTTTATTTATCTTGGCAGGTGGCTCGTTTCGCGAGCTTTGTCCGACCATGGAGTCATTTGAGCTAGGTTGCCTCCTTTTCCGATCGTGAAAGGCTTTAACCTGTCCTCTGGCAGTCTCAATCCGCTGTGCTTTTTCTAGCGCTTGGCTAAACGTGTTCAACTGAGCAGCTGCTAGCGATTCCTGAATTTCCACATTTAAACCTTGAACGAATCGACGGATTCGTTTCTGCTCCGTTAACACCAGCTCTGGGGCAAAGCGAGAAAGTTTCGTGAACTGAGTTTCGTACTCCGCCACGCTAGATGCACCTTGACGCAGGCGGATAAAATCATCTTCCCGTTTCTCTTGCACGATGGGCGGCAAGTACTTCTCATTAAATTCTCGGGTAAAATTGATCCAGGTCCAGGGGGTTTGTTCGCGCTCCCACTTGACTTTAATCACGTTCCACCAGGCTCGAGCGGCTCCTTCAAACTGGAACGCAGCAAAAGATATCTGCCGCTCTTCCGAATACCTAAGTGCGGCAAAAATATCTAGCATACGGTCCATCAAACCCTCCGCTAGGTCAGGGTCGGGTCCACCTACAAATTTAGGGGGCGCAAATTTTTGGAACCGTTCTAAAGCACGGTCCTCTCCCTCATGATTACCCGGATTATGTCCCGGATTATGTCCAGGATTCCCAGTACTGCTCCCCTGGCCTTGTTGATTTGACATTCGCTCTAATAGATCGGCCATCCGCTCTAATAGATCGGCCATCCGCTGGATGGCTGTAGCGACTTGATCTGGCTCTTGTCCTTGTTCCCTTTCAGGGCTTCGTGCTCGCCCTCTACCTCCACCTCGAGTACCAGAGGCCATTTAAGTGCAAAAGTCTATAGATCGGAACATTACGTATACTTATTATCCAAGCTATGAACAAAACTACGGACGAAAGCGTATGCACAGAAGACAAACAAAAGATAAGTTCAAAATACTTTTCACATATATACATATATTGACAAGGTCACACCAAAAGATTTACACATTACCGACCTCCAGTCGGTACAAAACCCAATGTACACATGAGCACTGGCTCCAAAATCTAGTCAGTCAACCAGAACAAAAGAAAAGAGAGTAGTCATGCTAGTTCTAACAAAAGTCATACACTAGCTAAACAAAAGTACAAAAGCGACCCTAATCGCCTCTCCTAGGCCCCAGGTTCCCAACGGAACCTAACGTGTCCACCTCGTCCATCCCCTCTGGACCGGTGGCTCGCGGCGGTGCCTCTGCGGCTAGATCCAGTAGGAGCTCGTAGTCGACAGACATACTCCGAACCCTATCCCTCAGTTGCCTCTTCATAGCGAAGAGGTGCTGGTGTGTGTCCTGAAGCTGACGGTGCAAAGCGTCCGTCCGCTCCCTCTCCTCTCGGAGACTCTGCTCCAAGTCCCTAATACGTATCGCCTGCCCAAGGCCAACCTCTCTAGCCTCGTCTACCTGTCTAAGCAGGCTGCGTCGCTCGTCGTCCACAGCCAGGACGACCTCGTCAGGATAACAGTATGTGTACCAACATCCACAAGGTCGGTGCGCCACCTGACCAAAAGGGGAGTATAACGTGTAAGGCTCTCCCGGTCTCTGTCGATAGCGGATCGCCCGCTTACGCAGCACTCGATCCTCGACGCCTCTCGTACTCGGAAATCTCGGTCCCATGCCACTGGGTCCCGCACCACTCGAACCCGGATACATACCTACAAAACATTAATTCGTCAGTTCACCGGCATTTCAGCTTAAAGTATATCATTCAGCTTAAAAGAATCAACTATGCCTAGTGCCTATCGCGTATGTCCCACAATTGCCCAAGTCCTCTAACCTAGGCGCTCTGATACCAACTGTGACGACCCCACTTCTCCCAAGGGCGAACCCAAGGGTATCGGCGGGCCGCCTGCCTAACTCGCGCCAGGACTCAAAACTTAAAACAATAAAAGCCAGAAACTCCAAAAGAGTACTATACATATAATATACAAACCCAAAAGAGTTATAAGTACATTCTCCAAAAGTACCTGCTCACACTATTACATCCTTATCACAACAACCAAAACCAAAACGTAGACCCTAAGGAGGGTCCTTATACAAACCACCAAAACTAAAACTAAACAAACCTACTATAAGTCCAACTATTACAATCAACCTAACTAGTCAAAAGTCCCCGCGTCGGCCCCTGCTAAGGAAAACAAAAAGGAAAGGGGTAAGCTATATGCTTAGTAAGTACACAGGGGCAAAAGCGTAAATTTCACATAACAATAATTACACAGAAAAGTAAAGCAAAAGCAGAAAAGTAACATCACATAATAAGGATACAGGTGGCTCCAAAGCCAATTCATGTGCCATGTATGACCTCCTGCCGACACTCCGTCGACCACACATAATGGTCCGTAGAACTCCACTTGTACACCCACCGACACCTTATCACCCTCACTGGCCAGTCACCTCACAAACTTGCCCGGGCGAACGAAATCACAAACTTGAGCTTGAGTCACAAGCTCGGGTCACAAACTTGGTCCACATTCTCGGTGAACCGGATTCACAAACTTGGTGACCTCAGACTAAGTTGGACTGACTTCGACCAAGCCCTAACCGGCTCGAATAGTCCATCTAGGTCACGAGATCGGGCCCCAAACTCACAAACGTCACAAAATTATTCCAAAGTCACCACGAACCACAAGCTCAAGGGGTTTAGTTCCAAAATGTTTCATATACATATGTCATGTACAATTATGTACGCAAATTAGGGTTTAGGTCGAGTGCGATAAAGTACACCCTCACCTAAGTACCCATTTCACACAAATCGAAACACATAAGCAACTAACACGTAAGAGCGGCCTGAATACTTACACAACGAACAAGAGAGCAAATTTCGAAATTTGTGCCGCGAAGAGTAGCTAGTAGGCCCCACGGCACCACCTAGCTCACCACCGTCTGAAATAGAAGGTTGCGTCACATAATATCATAAACGGCTACTAATATACCTAAAACAAGCAAAACGGCAAAATTGGCACATGCAAGTGCGGAAACGGAAAAACGGAAACGGAAATGGCGGCCTAGCCACCTTGCCATCAAAACTGTTTTGGGCCTAATCGAAGCTACGTGTGTCGGATCAAGGTACATGAGGTACCGTTGCGAAGCTAAGAGAAAATTCTATAACTTTCATGAAGCCACCTAACTCCGGATCGGAACAGAGATGGGTCGAAAGTGCAGAAAACCAATCCAGGAATTTGCACTCAGAGTAACGGACAGAGTATGTTTGCTGGACCATAATTCCCAGCTCACAAATCGAAATCAGGAAATTCCAAAGGCATTAGAAAGCTGAGACATAAGGCTAAACCTTTTATGTTTTGGCCAAGACCTGAATCCACTCAGAACAGAACGAAAGCTGAGTGTCAAAGTACCCGTCAGAACTGTCCTGATTCCAGGCAGTTCTGACGATCGATCTTGTTTTGGTCGTAACAGGAGCTACGGAACTCCGATTTCGACGTACTTTATACCTTTTCGAAGCCACAACCAAGATCTACATTTCTTATGAAGGAGTCAAAACCCAGATCGTACAGGATCAAAACCGAAAAGTCACAGGCAGAAGCTAAATTAGAAAAACGCACAGAATCTGGTGTTCAAAACAGGCTCGAGTATGTCGTCTATAACTCAGGCTACACTAATCCGATTGACCTGAAATTTTGTAAGAATGTTCAGAACATATAAGGCTACAACTTTCATGTTTTGAGGAACTTCTGAATCTGTACGCAACATCACGAAAAATAAAGCCGAAGTTTGGATCCTGAACTGCTCTGATTTTCCAGTTTCGCCGGTTTCGCGCGCCGCAACCGTACGGTTCGTTTCTATGGCTCTTATGCGAATTTTCTAACCAAAATGATCCCTAATAACCATACTTATATCAGTCTAAGAGTGGCTAAAGTTTCTTCACAAGATAGCCCAAGATCACCAAATACTAACCATAATCCTTAGTCTAGTTTCACTTACACCATAGGACTTATTCTAACCATCCAAACACACAAACCCTACTCAATAGCCATAGACTAAACTACACTAACCTAATGGAGTCTAGGGTTTCTTAACCCAAATCAGATTTTTGCTAGAAACCAACCAATCAAGTGAGGCAAGTTATCAAACACAATCACTACAATTCAATTCTCAATGAAAGCAACTAAGGTAAGCATTTAAGCAAGAAACTCAAATTTTTCTCTCTCTTGACCGAAATTTCCAGCAGCATAAATCACCACAAATTAACCATAAAACTTCCATAGAACATCAAATTCACCATAAGAATCCATAATCACAACATACCACATCATTTCCATAGCTTAGAAAGTAAAACCCCAACATTTCTCTTGTAAAGAAAATAACATACCTTCAAGTGAGTTAAGAAGATGATCAAGCTTCAATAATCCAACACCCAAGTGGTTACTCCAAGCTTCAAACTCAAGATGGAAGCTAAAAATTGCAGATTTTTGAAGAAAATGTCTCACCTTCACTTGCTCTCTCTCTCGGCTCTACCTCTCTCTCTTGCTCCAAGTTTGTCTTGTTTGTTTTGTCTTGATTAGCCTACAAGTCTTAATGTAATAATGGTCAAGACCATTGGAGATTTTTATTAAGCTTAGCCAATCACATAAAAGCTCCTAAATTGCACTTTTAACCCTTGCACTCTAACTTCCTCTTTCTTTTACATTTTCCCTCAAACATTTGATAATCTTTCAATTAACTCCATAGGTCATAACTTAATCTAATCTAAAACATGTAATCATGCTTAATTACTTCACTAATCACTTTCTTATTTTAATCACCTATACTTAAACATACTCTCTCCATATATAAAACAATTAAACAACAACTTATATAATATGGGCAAAATTAGGGTTTTTAAACCCAACTTAAGCTTTCTAATAATTTATAACACTAAAGGTTTACTAATCCAAGGTTTGTAAACTCAAACGAAATCCGATGTTTACTTGGGCCAAAACACACACTAGAGCACCGAATAATATCTAAACTAAGGTTTACTCATAAGCAAAGTTAGGGTTTTCAATCTTAGTCCTAAAACCTTATTTTAACCGCACAAAATAATGAATAATGAATAACCCTTATACGAACGAACTGGGGCCTCACAATCTCCCCCACTTAGGACAATTTCGTCCTCGAAATTAATTCTTTGATCAACGCATACCTTCGAAACCCGCCGAAGGATCAGTCGCTTCGTGTTGACCCATTGCATACACTCTTGCTGGCCCTTTGGGTCGATTTTCCCCTGCGTTTGATGGTTTCGTTGTGGTCCCTTCAGTCAGTGGCTTGAGTTCTTCCTTCTTCATCTTAGGGCACTGGGCAATCAGGTGTTCGGTGCTACCACATTTGAAACATTTGCGTACCGAACTATTCTTCCAGCAATTTTCATCGGTGTGATTGCCCCCACAGAAACTACAGGTTGACTTGGCGGCTGTACTTGCCCCTCCACGCTGGACACTCCTTGCCCCTCTTGCACTACCTGACCCCGCACAAAGTTATTCGGGGTCCCTGCAGGTCGTGGACCATTCGTACCTTTATTTATCTTGGCAGGTGGCTCGTTTCGCGAGCTTTGTCCGACCATGGAGTCATTTGAGCTAGGTTGCCTCCTTTTCCGATCGTGAAAGGCTTTAACCTGTCCTCTGGCAGTCTCAATCCGCTGTGCTTTTTCTAGCGCTTGGCTAAACGTGTTCAACTGAGCAGCTGCTAGCGATTCCTGAATTTCCACATTTAAACCTTGAACGAATCGACGGATTCGTTTCTGCTCCGTTAACACCAGCTCTGGGGCAAAGCGAGAAAGTTTCGTGAACTGAGTTTCGTACTCCGCCACGCTAGATGCACCTTGACGCAGGCGGATAAAATCATCTTCCCGTTTCTCTTGCACGATGGGCGGCAAGTACTTCTCATTAAATTCTCGGGTAAAATTGATCCAGGTCCAGGGGGTTTGTTCGCGCTCCCACTTGACTTTAATCACGTTCCACCAGGCTCGAGCGGCTCCTTCAAACTGGAACGCAGCAAAAGATATCTGCCGCTCTTCCGAATACCTAAGTGCGGCAAAAATATCTAGCATACGGTCCATCAAACCCTCCGCTAGGTCAGGGTCGGGTCCACCTACAAATTTAGGGGGCGCAAATTTTTGGAACCGTTCTAAAGCACGGTCCTCTCCCTCATGATTACCCGGATTATGTCCCGGATTATGTCCAGGATTCCCAGTACTGCTCCCCTGGCCTTGTTGATTTGACATTCGCTCTAATAGATCGGCCATCCGCTCTAATAGATCGGCCATCCGCTGGATGGCTGTAGCGACTTGATCTGGCTCTTGTCCTTGTTCCCTTTCAGGGCTTCGTGCTCGCCCTCTACCTCCACCTCGAGTACCAGAGGCCATTTAAGTGCAAAAGTCTATAGATCGGAACATTACGTATACTTATTATCCAAGCTATGAACAAAACTACGGACGAAAGCGTATGCACAGAAGACAAACAAAAGATAAGTTCAAAATACTTTTCACATATATACATATATTGACAAGGTCACACCAAAAGATTTACACATTACCGACCTCCAGTCGGTACAAAACCCAATGTACACATGAGCACTGGCTCCAAAATCTAGTCAGTCAACCAGAACAAAAGAAAAGAGAGTAGTCATGCTAGTTCTAACAAAAGTCATACACTAGCTAAACAAAAGTACAAAAGCGACCCTAATCGCCTCTCCTAGGCCCCAGGTTCCCAACGGAACCTAACGTGTCCACCTCGTCCATCCCCTCTGGACCGGTGGCTCGCGGCGGTGCCTCTGCGGCTAGATCCAGTAGGAGCTCGTAGTCGACAGACATACTCCGAACCCTATCCCTCAGTTGCCTCTTCATAGCGAAGAGGTGCTGGTGTGTGTCCTGAAGCTGACGGTGCAAAGCGTCCGTCCGCTCCCTCTCCTCTCGGAGACTCTGCTCCAAGTCCCTAATACGTATCGCCTGCCCAAGGCCAACCTCTCTAGCCTCGTCTACCTGTCTAAGCAGGCTGCGTCGCTCGTCGTCCACAGCCAGGACGACCTCGTCAGGATAACAGTATGTGTACCAACATCCACAAGGTCGGTGCGCCACCTGACCAAAAGGGGAGTATAACGTGTAAGACTCTCCCGGTCTCTGCCGATAGCGGATCGCCCGCTTACGCAGCACTCGATCCTCGACGCCTCTCGTACTCGGAAATCTCGGTCCCATGCCACTGGGTCCCGCACCACTCGAACCGCCCGGATACATACCTACAAAACATTAATTCGTCAGTTCACCGGCATTTCAGCTTAAAGTATATCATTCAGCTTAAAAGAATCAACTATGCCTAGTGCCTATCGCGTATGTCCCACAATTGCCCAAGTCCTCTAACCTAGGCGCTCTGATACCAACTGTGACGACCCCACTTCTCCCAAGGGCGAACCCAAGGGTATCGGCGGGCCGCCTGCCTAACTCGCGCCAGGACTCAAAACTTAAAACAATAAAAGCCAGAAACTCCAAAAGAGTACTATACATATAATATACAAACCCAAAAGAGTTATAAGTACATTCTCCAAAAGTACCTGCTCACACTATTACATCCTTATCACAACAACCAAAACCAAAACGTAGACCCTAAGGAGGGTCCTTATACAAACCACCAAAACTAAAACTAAACAAACCTACTATAAGTCCAACTATTACAATCAACCTAACTAGTCAAAAGTCCCCGCGTCGGCCCCTGCTAAGGAAAACAAAAAGGAAAGGGGTAAGCTATATGCTTAGTAAGTACACAAGGGCAAAAGCGTAAATTTCACATAACAATAATTACACAGAAAAGTAAAGCAAAAGCAGAAAAGTAACATCACATAATAAGGATACAGGTGGCTCCAAAGCCAATTCATGTGCCATGTATGACCTCCTGCCGACACTCCGTCGACCACACATAATGGTCCGTAGAACTCCACTTGTACACCCACCGACACCTTATCACCCTCACTGGCCAGTCACCTCACAAACTTGCCCGGGCGAACGAAATCACAAACTTGAGCTTGAGTCACAAGCTCGGGTCACAAACTTGGTCCACATTCTCGGTGAACCGGATTCACAAACTTGGTGACCTCAGACTAAGTTGGACTGACTTCGACCAAGCCCTAACCGGCTCGAATAGTCCATCTAGGTCACGAGATCGGGCCCCAAACTCACAAACGTCACAAAATTATTCCAAAGTCACCACGAACCACAAGCTCAAGGGGTTTAGTTCCAAAATGTTTCATATACATATGTCATGTACAATTATGTACGCAAATTAGGGTTTAGGTCGAGTGCGATAAAGTACACCCTCACCTAAGTACCCATTTCACACAAATCGAAACACATAAGCAACTAACACGTAAGAGCGGCCTGAATACTTACACAACGAACAAGAGAGCAAATTTCGAAATTTGTGCCGCGAAGAGTAGCTAGTAGGCCCCACGGCACCACCTAGCTCACCACCGTCTGAAATAGAAGGTTGCGTCACATAATATCATAAACGGCTACTAATATACCTAAAACAAGCAAAACGGCAAAATTGGCACATGCAAGTGCGGAAACGGAAAAACGGAAACGGAAATGGCGGCCTAGCCACCTTGCCATCAAAACTGTTTTGGGCCTAATCGAAGCTACGTGTGTCGGATCAAGGTACATGAGGTACCGTTGCGAAGCTAAGAGAAAATTCTATAACTTTCATGAAGCCACCTAACTCCGGATCGGAACAGAGATGGGTCGAAAGTGCAGAAAACCAATCCAGGAATTTGCACTCAGAGTAACGGACAGAGTATGTTTGCTGGACCATAATTCCCAGCTCACAAATCGAAATCAGGAAATTCCAAAGGCATTAGAAAGCTGAGACATAAGGCTAAACCTTTTATGTTTTGGCCAAGACCTGAATCCACTCAGAACAGAACGAAAGCTGAGTGTCAAAGTACCCGTCAGAACTGTCCTGATTCCAGGCAGTTCTGACGATCGATCTTGTTTTGGTCGTAACAGGAGCTACGGAACTCCGATTTCGACGTACTTTATACCTTTTCGAAGCCACAACCAAGATCTACATTTCTTATGAAGGAGTCAAAACCCAGATCGTACAGGATCAAAACCGAAAAGTCACAGGCAGAAGCTAAATTAGAAAAACGCACAGAATCTGGTGTTCAAAACAGGCTCGAGTATGTCGTCTATAACTCAGGCTACACTAATCCGATTGACCTGAAATTTTGTAAGAATGTTCAGAACATATAAGGCTACAACTTTCATGTTTTGAGGAACTTCTGAATCTGTACGCAACATCACGAAAAATAAAGCCGAAGTTTGGATCCTGAACTGCTCTGATTTTCCAGTTTCGCCGGTTTCGCGCGCCGCAACCGTACGGTTCGTTTCTATGGCTCTTATGCGAATTTTCTAACCAAAATGATCCCTAATAACCATACTTATATCAGTCTAAGAGTGGCTAAAGTTTCTTCACAAGATAGCCCAAGATCACCAAATACTAACCATAATCCTTAGTCTAGTTTCACTTACACCATAGGACTTATTCTAACCATCCAAACACACAAACCCTACTCAATAGCCATAGACTAAACTACACTAACCTAATGGAGTCTAGGGTTTCTTAACCCAAATCAGATTTTTGCTAGAAACCAACCAATCAAGTGAGGCAAGTTATCAAACACAATCACTACAATTCAATTCTCAATGAAAGCAACTAAGGTAAGCATTTAAGCAAGAAACTCAAATTTTTCTCTCTCTTGACCGAAATTTCCAGCAGCATAAATCACCACAAATTAACCATAAAACTTCCATAGAACATCAAATTCACCATAAGAATCCATAATCACAACATACCACATCATTTCCATAGCTTAGAAAGTAAAACCCCAACATTTCTCTTGTAAAGAAAATAACATACCTTCAAGTGAGTTAAGAAGATGATCAAGCTTCAATAATCCAACACCCAAGTGGTTACTCCAAGCTTCAAACTCAAGATGGAAGCTAAAAATTGCAGATTTTTGAAGAAAATGTCTCACCTTCACTTGCTCTCTCTCTCGGCTCTACCTCTCTCTCTTGCTCCAAGTTTGTCTTGTTTGTTTTGTCTTGATTAGCCTACAAGTCTTAATGTAATAATGGTCAAGACCATTGGAGATTTTTATTAAGCTTAGCCAATCACATAAAAGCTCCTAAATTGCACTTTTAACCCTTGCACTCTAACTTCCTCTTTCTTTTACATTTTCCCTCAAACATTTGATAATCTTTCAATTAACTCCATAGGTCATAACTTAATCTAATCTAAAACATGTAATCATGCTTAATTACTTCACTAATCACTTTCTTATTTTAATCACCTATACTTAAACATACTCTCTCCATATATAAAACAATTAAACAACAACTTATATAATATGGGCAAAATTAGGGTTTTTAAACCCAACTTAAGCTTTCTAATAATTTATAACACTAAAGGTTTACTAATCCAAGGTTTGTAAACTCAAACGAAATCCGATGTTTACTTGGGCCAAAACACACACTAGAGCACCGAATAATATCTAAACTAAGGTTTACTCATAAGCAAAGTTAGGGTTTTCAATCTTAGTCCTAAAACCTTATTTTAACCGCACAAAATAATGAATAATGAATAACCCTTATACGAACGAACTGGGGCCTCACACAAAGGGCTAGGAGTTTGTCTCCACGTGGTAAGCAGAGAGCTACACAACGGGAGTTTGGTTCCTTGGTTGTTGATATATTTAATTTAGATTCGATAATTCAGCAAGTTTAGGAAAAGGTTCGAACGGATGAAGATTTCAATGTGATCGCAAAGCCTAAGCACAAAGGTATTCGAGCCCAATTTCCTAGCGAATGATTGTTACGCTCTAAGTCAAAATTATCCACAAACTCTTTTGCTACACTGTCTAATGATTACTTTCTTATTTTGAAACATTCGGGGCATCTCATGTGCTCCAAATTTTCGTTACTTAAAATGCTGATTTTCCCATTGAACTAGTTGCTATTTGTGAACCAAATTTATCTCCAGTGGAAATTCAATGGATTCGTGTGTAGTTGAAGATGGATAGGTGTGTTGTTAATAGTGAGGGTTCCCTATGGGTATTTTATCAAAATTCATTTGTTTGTGAACAAGTTGGTGAATCTAGTCAACATCTGTCAATGAAAGTCCAATCACAATTGTTCCCTAATCCGATGGTCTTTTCTTTTGTACATGCAAAGTTTTCTGATCAAGAAAGAGCTTTGCTTTGGGCAGCTCTATTGGTAGATAATCCTATGGATTGTCCGTGGTTTCTAGCAGGGGACTTTAATGTCATTGTTAGTGAGGAGAAAAAAGAGATGGTTTACCTTTTTTGAATGGGTGAAGAGTTGGATTTTATTTCATTTATGGCTATGGCTGGAGTACAAAACGCTAGTTTCTTGGGGTCCAAATTTACATGGTGTAATAATAAAGGAGGACGTGCTCGCATTTGGAAGCGGCTGGATAGAATGCTCTATAATCAGAGTGTGTCTAGTTTAACTTTTAATTTTATGGTACAACATTTAGGGAGAGACCCTTCGGACCATGCTTCCCTTCTACTAGCGGCAACGCTAGGCATGATCATAAGTCGAAATTCTTCCATTTTTTGAACGTTTGGACTACTAAGCTGGAATTACTTGAGGTTATTCATAGAGGCTAGGATGGTATGTTCTCGGGTTCTCCGCTTTAGAGGTAGGCTGCCAAATTACGGCAGGTAAAAAAATATATCCAAGTTTGGTCTCATGAGTATTTTGGCGATATTTTTGAGGCAACGAAGAAAGCTGAAGAACTGGTAATGACGGCAGAATATCAAATTGATAATGATCCATCGGAGACTAATCTACTCACCTTTCAGAAAGCTCGAGTTGTATTGAGGAATTCCCTCTTTATAGAGGAGGAATACTGGAAGCAAAAGGTTAGAGTGAAATAGCTTCAGGAAGGGGACAAAAATTTAAAATATATTCACTCTATAGTTGTTGAGTGAAGGACAATCAATTATTCATAGGATAAAAAATGCAAATAGGGATTGGTTAGCAAATGAGAATCAGATTGCAGTAGAGGCAGTTGATTTCTTTAGAGCCTTATTTTCATCTGACCCTTTGGGATACACTGAATGTGATTCCCAATATTATATCTCGGAACAAAATGATGAATTAGTTCATCTTCCTTCTTTGGAGAAGATTAGATATGTTGTTTTTGGGATGGATGGTGAGAGTGCAACTAGGCCGGATGGATTTACAGGTAGATTTTTTACTTTTGCTTGGGAGGTGGTGACGGAGGATATATATGAAGCAGTGGTCAGTTTCTTTTGTGGGCATAAGTTGCCGAAGAGCATAACTTCAATATTGATTATGCTTATTCCAAAGGTTAATGCTCCACAAGACTTTAGTCAATATCGGTTGATAAGTTTGTGTAATTTTATTAATAAATTGCTCTAAAAAATTTTGGCAATTGGGTTGTCAAAGGTGTTGTCTACCATTATTTCGCCTCAGCAAAGTGCCTTTGTGAAGGATAGACAAATTTATGATAATTTTTTGTTAGCTTAGAAGCTAGCTTCAGATATTCAAAAATCTAATAGATGGGGTCATGTTGTCCTAACACTCGACATGGCTAAAACCTATGACAGGGTTTCCTGGCCTTTTTTGATACAAGTGCTAAGAAGGTTCGGGTTCTGTGAGAGTTGGATAGATATGATTTAGAGATTTATTTCTAATGTTTGATTTTCAGTTATTGTTAATGGCTCGCCTCAAGGCTTCTTTAAGTCTAGTTAGGGGATCCGGCAAGGGGATCCGATTTCACCAGCTCTTTTTGTAATAAGTGTAGAAATGCTGTCTCGATTTTTGAATTCCTTGATTAGTCGTCAAGGTTATGTTCCTTTTAAGGTTCCACTGGGATGTTCGATTGCTACTCGTTTAGCATATGCAGATGATGTTATTATATTTTCTAGTGGAATGAAAAGGTCATTACAGTTGGTTATGAAGACATTGGAAGATTATACGTTAATATCGCGATAGAAGGTCAATCATCATATGTGACGACCCCACCTACCCCTAAGGCGAACCGCCTATCCAACTCTCGCTGGGACTCACTACAATCCTTAAATGAAAAATAGACCAATTCCAATGATTACATCTAAATATGCCAAAATAATAACACGACTATAATATTTCATTTCACAAGTACATCTAAGGATACAAATCTCAAGCCAACTACATCGAGTTTCAAATCTTACAATTCCCCAAAGGTCAGTTACAAAATACCAAACTATATAAAAGACTAGCTTTCACTAGTATCTTCCAATCACTTCCTTCACGTCACTCTCCTGTTAAGGAATAACAAATAGAATGGGATGAGCTAACGCTCAGTGAGGCCAAGAAGAAAAAAAAAACATGCAACCACATAGTTCAAGTATAATAACACTTGTACAATAAATAAATCTAGAAAATTCAGTTAAGTCATAAATAACAATAAAACATCCTCAATAAGGATACAGGATCTCTCAGGAGCTATATCCCACTTGCTTTGCCAAGGCTCGATCCAATACCTCCACGTGATGACACTCTGTCAACCGGGTAGGTATTAAGTCCGTAGAAACTCCACTTACTTCCCCCATCCATCATTTCGCCCTCTCAGATCCGTAACCAAACACGCACTGTGTGGGCGATACTACTCGAGTATGCCAAGCAAGATCTCAAAAGATCAAGCTTTATAATTTCCCATGGTTCACCAAACTTCTCGACCAAGCCCTTGCCGGCTCGAGTTACAAGGTTGGCCAATGGGTTGGGGTGCCCCCCAGAAGTATAAGTGATCGATGAGACATTGCTCCAATCGACTTAGAGTTGTTTATGGTTCTGAGTCGATATAAGAGGTACCTCCCACCGAATTGGTGTGGTACATGCTATCGCTTAGAGAACTGGGTCAATGAGACATCGCTCCAATCGACTTAAAATTGTTTATGGTTCTGAGTCGACATGAGGGGTACCTCCCACCTGAATTGGTGTGGTACATGCATCCGCACAGAGTTCACGAGTTAAACATATTCATGTACAATTACCAATCATATGTATTCATGTAATAAGTATCACGTAATTAAAAGAGAGAGAGGGCGAGAGCGATAAAGTACACTCTCGTCTCGGCAAGTTTACGTATCATGTATAACACTTGTATAATTAACATTTCAATCACATAATCATTTAACATGCACTTGACACTCACCACTAGCCAAGGGTAAAATAAGAGTGAAGCGAGAAGTCAAACGAGCTTCGAAGTCCTCATGACCACATGAGACATATACAATCATAGTTACCTAGGTGCTCGATCAAGGTTAAAAGAAAGACATTTTCTCACTACTCACTCTCAAGGTCACAAGTTCAAACTAAATTAAAGAAGCTTTTCTAGCTAAATCGTTAAAATAATGCTCAAGAGAGCTCGAAGGTGATTTTTGATTCAAGTTGTGGTAAGTAATCTCATATCCAAGAGAAAGTACCATTTTCACTTTCAGCACGAAAATCGAGGAAAAGGGTAAATGGTTTTCATTTTCCAAAACTTTAAGTCTCATGTCCAAACCTTAAAAGGCAAAGAGCATGCACATTATCCAAACTAATGGAGTTAAAAACTCGTTTAAAACTCCGCTCATTTTCATAGAAACATATCAAAGTTAAGGTTCCAAGCTTCAAGTATGAAACTAGTGAAATTCACCAAGATTTACTCTAGTCAAAAAGCTCCCTTTTTGGTTTCAAACTCATGGAAATTGAGGTCATAAGAATAAGGTTGAAGTCTATGATTCCAATATGAAGAGAAGTGTTATAAACAATGGAAGTTATAGAGTCAAGAAGAATCACAAAAAGGAGATTAATCCTTTGGAAACTAAGATTCAAAATAGAGTTTAAATTTCAAAGAGATCTCAAATTAAACCGTGAAACTACACTTAAACAGTCCAACAATTGCAAAGGAAGGTGGAAAGTTCTTAAAAGAGCAATTTGGTTGGAAACAGAAAATTTCCAGTTTAGAGTGACGCTATTTGGAAAAATCATATCTCGAGTTCCTTAAGTCAAAAAATTGAAAAATTTATACCGTTGGAAACTAAACTCAAAGCACTAAAACTTTATACAAAACATTTTTCTCAGACTCTAATTCGAAATCATTCAAATTTTAGCTCAAATTCACTGTTCTAGACAGGACAGAGCAAAACAGGCTTACAATTCAGTAAAGTTTGGAAATTCGGTAAAATTCGTAGAAATAGAATCAGCCTTTGAAATTTATAACACAATAAGAGTTCCAACCCTGTTTCAAACACAGCAAGTTGAACTAAATTCAGAGTTTTGAGTGTAGACACCAAATTTTTAAATACTTTGTATGCTTCGTTTTAGTGATAATTCTTATCTATTGATTTTTGTTAATTTCATGATTTTCGTTTTAGACTGTTTGCATTTTAGATCATTATTGTTTGTTTTAGTATTCAATTTTGCCCTTTTAGTTGTCTATTTCATTTACTATTTATTTTTAGTTTTTATTTGTCGTGTTAGTTTTATTCACTTTTTAGTTTTTAGTTTTTTTTAGTTTTTTATTTATTATTATTTTAAGTTCTTTAGCATAGAATTTCTCGAAAAGAAAAGAAAAAGCCTTCAAAAAATATGCTTTAGTTGTTTTTGATTTAAATTCAATGTTTTCTTGAAAAAAAAAGAAAAAAAGAAAAAGAAAAAAATGATGAAAATGAAAAATGAAGGAAAGAAAAGAAAAATCGCAACTTTGTTGTTTCTAGTTTGTTTATTTCTTGTCCGATGTTACTTAAATTGTTGTTTTGTTTTACTTAATTTTATCATCGGTTTTGTTGAATTACTTTAAAAAAAAAAAAATGGGGGGATTGGCAGCTGCATTTCTCGGTTATGGGCCTTGGGTTGGCTCCGTTCGATCATCCAAATCATCGTTTGATAGGGTTTGCAGGAGCCTTGGGGTTCCATATAAAAAGAAAAGGAAACAGCCGAGAGCTGGGGGGGAGGTTTCTTTGAACGGTAAAAGAAAAAACCAAAACGGGAGCAGCGGACAGCTAGGGGATTTTTTCTGGGGGGCTAGAGAGAAAGAGCGAGAGAGAGAGAAGGAGCTGGGGTTTAACAGAGAAAAGGGGAGGTTTTGGGTAACAACGGCTGAGAGGGACTGACGGCAGGGAGAGAAGGAGCGAGTAAAGGAAAGAAAATGGCAAAAGAGAGCGACCGAGAGAGAGGCCAGAGGACGGCTGCCTAGCAAAAGGGAAGCAAAAACAAAAATGTAGGGAGGACTGGGGGTTGGCGGGTGATTAAGAGACAAGCTTCAGACCGAAAGCCAGAGCTTCATAGTCTTTTATCGAAGCTTGCGATCTGGATTTGGTGAATCCCGCTCATCCAGGCATACCCACGGTGATACGACTCCAAAGGCAGCAAAAGAGGTAATCTTGAACCCTTCTCTTGTTTGTTTCTTCTAAAACTGGAACGTGGGTTTCTTGTTTGTTAGCATGGCTGGCATCTCGGCCTTCAGAATGCATTGTTTTCGGTTGTAACTTCAATAGCTGGGTTTTTCAATGTGTGTGATTGCAAACTTGGGAACCAAAAAGCTGTTAGTTTTCGTGGCTGGCTTTAGGTTTGAAGTTAGTAAATGTCCATATGTCTTTGTATTGCCGGACTTTGTTTGGGGTTCGATGAACTGGTTTATTGTCTCCCTGTGCATTTGGAAGCCGAAACTTGCATAAAGTTTTCAACTTTGTTCTGAATCTTTTAGAATGTATCCAGGCCTCTTGCTGGAGTTATGCACGGGTTTAGTGTAATTGAAAGTTCAGAAAATGATGTAAAACATCAAAGCAAGTTTGCCTTGAGGTTTCATTGTTTGCTGCTGCTCCGTCTCTTGTTAAAATTGCAGAAAATTCTTGCATGCTTGTATTAAAAAAAACACAGGAAATGAAAGAAAGCTGCATTTCGTTCTCATGTTTTGCTGTTTTCCCTGGTCCCGTAACAACTCCTAAAGCTGGTTTTCCTCAACTTTGTTTGCATATTCAATCTTATGTCAATGATAGTTGTAGAGAGATTGATGAGGCTCGGGTTTAGTTATAACTTTGACCATCTTTCTGGGTTGGTAATAAGCTGCAAAAATGGTAGAAGCAAAGCAAGCTTTGGTTGGCCGAAACCTTCAATGCTCCAAGTTCATTTTCTTTTGCTGATTTCGTACCCAATTCCCTGTTTGATTCCCGGGGTTAAACAATGACATTTGGTTGATGTTAACAACGCGGTTTTTGAGGTCATTACATTTGTGATTGTTTCAATTTGAGTTGTTTCACATCGATGTGTTTTGGTTGGAATGAAAACTGCAGCAAGCATGGCCGATCCACCATGGCAGAAATGTTTCCTCCCCATCCTCTCGTTGTTTTTTTTTTCCTTTCTTTGCACATTTTGCTCCAGAATTTCTGTTTAACAAACACTAGTTGACTGAGTTGATGTTTTGGCAAAGTTATGTTAGAGGATTTGGATGGCTTTGCTTGTTAGAGTCGCAAGTTATGAGGAAGTGCAGCTAATTTAGAATTGCAGAAGAAATGTTAGTTGCAGAAGCAAAAAATTCCTTCGTAGCTTGCATGGTTTGCATGAAACAAATTCTGAAAAATCGCACTTTGACCCCCCAAGTTTCCTTTTGTTGCACTGTGGTCCAATTATGTTTTATTCCTTGCAATTGAGTCCTGAATTAATTGCAACTTGAACCATTGCTTGACCTTTTCTTTATTTTTTGACCCTTTAAGTGCCCAAATAGTTTAATTGGATTTGAAAAGATTTGGTCAATGATTACTTTTGGGATTGATTGGTAATTTTCCTCCTTTATAATTATGCGTTATTTGATTATTTTAAGTTGCAATTGAGGAAGGATTCGATGATTTGGTGAATTCGAATGGTCTTGTTTACATTTTACCATTAAATTGGTGCATTAATCCCTTGCTTTGATGGTTTTAGCCCAAGTTATCTCTTTCTTTGGTGGCTCTAGCCCAAGTTAAGTCTTGTTCACTTTATTAGCATCACAAACGGTGGAGGTATAACTTCTTTTCTCCTTTTTTGTCTCTCCTATGTGATCCAACGTGCTAAGTGAGAATTGAATGTCCACTTTGCTTTCCTTGCTTTTCCTTAATTCCTTTCATTTATTTCATTTACTTTTGCTTTTTTTTAAGTCGTTCTTTTATTTATTTATGGGGTATGTGTACACCTCGTGGCTTGTAATAGATAGGGCTTGGAGAGCATTTTGTCCATTTTCCCTTTCCCCTTTTGATTTAGTTAGCAAATGTGATAGGTTCATTAGATTGATTGCTTGCTTTTGTTGCTACGTGTTAATTTGCTTTATTAGGCTCTTGCATTTAGTTGAGCATGCTAAGTGTTATGTGCTACGTGTTTATAGATGATTTGCATGTCTACTTGCTTTCTATAGTTGTAGATGAATATGATGGATGAATGCACGTCACCACACTAGTCCAACGCTAGTTGTGGCTCATTGTCCCGTTTTCCACTAGTCCAACGCTAGTAGGAATTCATAGATATGGGCTAGTCCAACGCTAGACCCTTAGGGATTTCCCTCGCTAGTTCATACTTGCATGTTTCACTACATTTCATGCATTTTTCTTAGTTTGCAAACATTTGGCATGCCCCTCAGACCCTTTCCCCTTCATTTTGGACTTTTGCATCTTCATGCTAGTTATAGGGTACATTTGCTTGAGGGTCTCCTTTCGATAAGGGAAACGAGCGAGTGTGGCTACAAAATAGCCTTAGCACGCTAGTTCTTCCTTCTAATCAAAGGAAAAATTAAAGTCGTGAAATTAGGAGTCATTCCCGTACCCGACTTGATGCATTCCTCTAGGTTCATGCACTATCATTCTTATCATATCATTTCCTCACTCTTTTATCCACATTTTCTCGCTATTTATATTTTTCTCAATCCACATGCCATGTTTGCACATTTTTCTTCTTATCATTTATTTTCTACCTCACAAATTGCACCCAATTGTACTTATATGTATCTACTATCATATTTTCATCCATTTGCACACAAACACCTTTATTTTCTCAATTTGCACACATGCACTTGTCTTACATTTGCACTCATGCACGTTTTCTTACATTTTCACACTTGCACTCATATTTGAGCCTTCATTTGCATCATGCGCGACCTCTATGAGGACTTCCCTTATTGGCCACCACAACTCATGTGGTTGGGACCAAAAAGCCTCGTAAGAGACATTTTAGATTTAGGATTGCATCTCTTTTTCATATCCATTAGTCAAATCCAACATGAAACGCATATTTTGGGTAGAAGAATTAGGAAAAGAAGGGTTAAGTCACGCAACTAGCTTTGGCTAGGGTAAGGGAGTGCCTTAGGCCTTGCCTTTGCCTTCTCCCTTATTAAATGTGACCCCCGATCCCTCGCTTTGGTTATGTAGACCTAAAAGTTCTTAAAAAGGGGTTTGTTTACTTTGCTTTCCGAAAAAATCACTTTTTGGGTGACTTGGTACACCCTAACTCTATACCAAGTGGCGACTCCATTTTCCATTCAAAAACCCTTTATGAACTTTGTTTGGCCAAATCGTCGCATTTTCAAGTCCCATGGCCTTTTATTTTCACTTTCACACATGTTCACATACATATCCACACATTACTTTCACACACACATTC
The DNA here is from genome assembly GCF_003713205.1 of Coffea eugenioides. Classification (NCBI taxonomy): domain Eukaryota; kingdom Viridiplantae; phylum Streptophyta; class Magnoliopsida; order Gentianales; family Rubiaceae; genus Coffea; species Coffea eugenioides. Next base: position 18,679,565 of record NC_040039.1, read on the forward strand.
AAAAAGTGGGGCGCGACAGTTGGCGACTCCACTGGGGAATTCCTAAGTGGGTCCAAGCATTTGATTTGGACATTCTTTTCCCTTTTCTACCCTTTTTATGCATAGCATTTGGATATTAGGGTTGCGTTTTCTATTTTAGGACTTTTTGCCTCGCGCGCGTACCAAACTATTCCCTCACTCACGTATGTATGATTGGTTGTTTGGATGTATGTTGTATTTGTTTTATTCCGCGCTTTGCATTGCATTTGGGTGGGGGGACATACCCTAGAGCCTCGCGTTGGTTCTTGATCCCTCCTCTCCAAACGAGCACTAGCATACGTGCATACGCTTTAACTTTTCACCCCTCATTTATTTTTCTTTTAGTGGCTTGTCACGCCACTCCACCTTATTAGGATTTTAGGCGACTCACTTGGACTTGTGATCGCGACACGATGTGTGCGTAGCTTGATCCGAGGGGTCACTCAATCTTCCATTTTAAGCTTTGGGTTCATAGCCTTTAGCTTTTAGTCGAAGGTTGAGGATTTTTGATAGATTCACTCATGACATGTAGCCGTGACACGATGTGTGCGTAGCAATGTCTGGGGAATCGCTCGAGCCACCGACAAAGAACCTTGGGATTGATGACCCTTGGTTTCCAAGTCTGAAGGCTCGGGGACCTAAAACCTATCGAGTCTAGATGCATTAGTGAGCCAATACCTCATGCATCCATGATAGCTTGCCTAGGATAGAGTCTGCCTTGCCTTATTAGGGACACTATTCACGAGGGGAGGGATCCAACCCTTTTTTCCTTTTATTGCTTTATTTCTTTGTATTGATTTTATTGCTTTATCTCGTTGCTACAATGTGTTATGTGTATTTATCTGGCTGAACTAATTTTTCTTGGTTTTGTGTCCCCATTGCATTTACAAACCCTAGCAAATAAGAGGTCTGGCATGACCTTCTTTTAGAACCTACCCTTGTAGATAGGTTATTGCACGTTTAAAGATTTTGGTATATTGCATTCATAGATTAATAATTGCATAGCATTCTAAGCCTACCTTGGCATATAAAAGGTCCTTTTAGGTCATGATTTCATTTCAAATTGCATGTTTTGCTGCTTTAATAAAATGGCATCATGCATAAACCCTAGAAAGGGAATGCCATTTAGGCGATCCCGTGTTAGGAATAAGCCACTTTGTGTCTCGGATACTTAATCCAAGGAGACTTGCACGTTTACATTTTTGTACCATCCAAAGGGGTAGTGCACAAGGTAAGGTAAGATCCGATCATTTTCATAGAGCGATCTTTGGATTATGAGCGTCTAACAATCACTTTTTGGCCATTTTATCAAATTGGTAAAAATCCCTTGCAAAAAGGACATTAATTTGAAGCAATTCACAAACAATTCCTCGCTATTGAGACGATAAATAAACTGAGGCCAAAATTTGATTTTAGAAGGATCATAGACTAATGCATCTAGCCATTCAGTCCATTGGATCCTTTGATTCATCGATTTCATCCAGTCCATTTTATCAATTTGTTCATTTTTAGGGCAACCTAGTCGATTTTGAATTCATTTGACTAGTTTATCCATTTTAGGGCAATCTAGTCGATTTTTGAATAAGATCACCAATTTCATTTAATTCATTTGATTGGTTTACCCATTCTTGGGTTAATTCAATCAATTTTGAATAAATTCAAATCATCAGTTTTGTTCAATTTCATTTGACCAGTTTACCCTTTTTAGGGTGATTTAGTCAATTTTCCGATCCATTTGACCAGTTTACCTATTTTTAGGGCAATTCGGTCGATTTTGAATAAATCATCATTTCACTCGATCTGTTTGATCAATTGACTTCATTCAATTCATTTGATTAGTTTAATTCATTTTTAGGGTTATCCATTCAATTTTGAATAAATAATCAAATTTCATTCAATGCATTTGGCCATTTTACCCTTTTTTAAGGTGATTCGGTCAATTTTTGAATAAATCATCAATTTCATCCAACCCAGTCAACTAATTAGGGTTTTAATGTCAAATTTCAAATTAAGAAACCTAGTTGTTTTTAAGAAAATCACCCGTTGCATTTGATTTGGATGCATTAGGGTTTTGATCTGTGTTAGGAAATTTCAAATTTCTTCAAGAATAAGTTCGTCAAAGCTAAAATTATTTATTCGGAGTTGTCCTCATTTTGTTGGAGAGCTCCCGCCGTTCAATTGATCCAAAATTTCCAAATCACTTTCTAATCAGATGCCAATAAGTTGATCGGATCCATCAGGTATGGTATCGTGCCTACCTCAGAGGATTACATCATTCTAGGCCTACCCTTGGCACAAAAAGGGCCCCCCGATAGGACATGCATCCGAATTTTTGGAACATCTACTAACTCTTGTCTTTTCCTTTTCCTTTGTTTTACTTTTGTTAAAAAAGCTAAGCCAGGGCTAAATCTAAAAGCACGCCATTTCGCATTTTCAGGTAATATTTAAACATAGCTTCTCGTCGAAGCCCCATCATAACGCGATCCCGTAGTCGAGCCCAAAGGAATCGTGTAGACATGAGTACTCAGCCAGAATCGTCTGATAAGACCGCTGCAACCACCCAGCCGGAAGCCACAAGTCCCGGGGTTCAGTTGACTGAATTACTTACCAAATTTGGGGAAATGGCATCTGAAATGGCTTGAGATCATTAGTAGCCGCCCAAAAGAAGTTTGATCGACGAGCTCATTAGTAGCGGAGTGCAGCCCGAGCCTCCGCCCGTCAAACATCCGGAATCCGAACCATTTGTCATTCATCCAATTCAAACCACTTTTGAGGGAGTTTTCAACCCGCAGTATACTTACACTCAAAATCCTCCGTTCTATCCTCCCTATGGGCAAGGATTTCAGCCTCGAGGTGGCCAAGGTGGTCCAAACATGCCTCCTGATCCACAAGCTTTTTATCAGACTACCGCAGAGCCTGTTGTGCCGGAGCACACTGTTCAAACCAAGCCAGAAATGGGAGAGTCGTCTGCCCCGATTGATATGAAGTTACTTAAGCGGTTGGATTGTTTCGATGAGTTCATCAGGAAAAGCCAAGGTTTAAGCAAACAAGGGGTGTTAGACTACGATGATCTGTGCCTATTTCCAAATGTACAGCTGCCTGAGGGGTTCAAAACCCCGAAATTCAACAAGTATGATGGGACGGGTAATCCCAAGACACACCTCCGATTGTTCGCCAACAAGTTGGGTAAGCCAACAGATGATGAAAATCTACCTTTAAGGCTATTCCCCGAGAGTCTGGAGGGGGATGCACTCGATTGGTACTCCAATCTAAAGCCCGAAGAAGTAAAAACCTGGATTGACTTGTCCAATGCTTTTGTAAGGCAGTATGAGTATAACTGCGAGCTGGCTCCGACACGAACTACCCTGGAAGGGACAAAGAGAAAACCCTCTGAAAATCACAAGACTTATGCCAAGAGGTGGAGAAAAATAGCCACAAAGGTTGAGCCGCCAATGACTGAAGATGAAATCATTCGCACCTTTATTAAAGCACACGATCCCCCGTATTTTGAGGAAATTTTTCGCATGACTGGATGCTCATTTGCTGCTATTGTCAATAAGCTTGAAGAATATGATGATTTTGTGAAGGCTGGAAAGATTGTTAATGTGTCTGCTCTGAAAACTCAAGTGGAAGCTTTGCAAGGCCAAAGTAATGGTGAGAAGAAGCAACAACTCCAGAAGAAAGAGGGGGAAATCGCTTTCGTCTGGGATCAAAACCCTATCCCAAGACCCAGACCTCGACAATACCCTACCTACTCAAACCCTTACTCTTACTATCCAAATCCTCACCCAGTCTACAACACCAATATCAACCATCCCCAATCTCGCCCAAATTACACCAACCCGCCTAGAGCCCCTTTTCAAATATCTCAACCTAACTTTCAACAAGTTCAACCCCGGCCTCCCTACAATCAACAATTTCCTCCACCAAATAGACCCATCCATAACTACCCTCAACCCACTGAACCCCAAAGGCAAAATCGCTGTCGCACTTTTACTAATCTTGGCAGGCCTCTGGACCAATTGTATGAACAATTAAAAGCCGCTGGTAAAATCGGCGTAATTCCCCCTCTAGCTTACCCTCATGGCGTTCCTGTCGAATACAATCCACAGTCCACCTGTGCCTATCATTCGGGGGCACCTGGCCACCCAACCGCCGACTGCAGAGCACTTAAGAACAAAGTCCAAGACATGATCGAGGCAGGGGAAATAGTGCTAAGAGGAAAGAGTGAACAAGGTCCGAGTGTGAGTACAAACCCTTTTCCCAAACACAAGGACACCTTTGAGGCATCCACCTCCAATGACGAAATTTGAAAATCCTGAAGGAACTTTGCACAAATTGGATGGCCGAGTATCTTCCCTCTCGAAGGGAATTTCGGTAAATCTAGGGGTTGTTATTTACTAAAGTTCATGAAAACTGTTTCTTGCATATGTGAATAGCTTAATGAAAGCATCTTTTGCAATTGAAGTTTTCACTTATTTCCGCTTTAAGTTGGAGTTTCATGAAAAGCACAATTTGTTTTATTTATTTGTTTGATTATTGTCCTGATTTTTTCTTCTTTTGAGATGGCCAAAGATGAAATTATTCGACCCTTTGAACATCACTGTTCTAGAATTCGATGAAGCCGCACATTGAAAAATCATTTCATTAAAAATCCCTGCGTTGAAAATCCCTTCCTTGAAAAAGCCTTCATTGAGAAACTCATACGTTGAAAAATCCCTTCATTGAGAAATCACTTCATTGAGAAACCCCCTCATGAAGAAAAACCCTTCATTGAGAAATCCCTTTATTGAGAGAATCCCTTCCTTGCCAAGTTCGAAGCTGATTGGTTAAAGCCGCGTCACTGACGATTGATTTTGATGGATGAAAATCAGCGGAATGTCATGTGCCATGGTCAATGTTACCAAAACGCATGGCCCGTGCTCATAACAAAAAGGTCCGCCACCGGTCCTTTAGAGAAGGAGGACAAAGAGTTAAAGCGAGTTTTGCCAATGCAAGGTGAAGTCAAAGACGAATTTGGTCTAAACTAGTAAGGCCATTTGTCATTCAAAAAGGTGCTACCAAGTGGAGCACTTATCCTTGAAAAGATGGATGGGCAGATATTCCCTCAACCTATCAACTCAGACATGTGTAAGTAGTTTTTATTTTTGATTATGCAAATTTCTTTTGGAAATCATGCAAGGGGCGAAACAAAAGTCAGGCCATCTTCCTTTCCAATCAAAACATTTCATCCCTCGTCATCCCCTTTGAGCTATCAGAACAATAATTTTCGTTTGGCAACCCCTGAGAATTGCAAACCCCACACTGGGGCAAATTTATTTTGAGAAAAGGTGATCAAGAGGGAAAAGAAGAAAGAAAACCCCCACACTGGGGTAAATTTATTTTGAGATGAGATGATCAAAAGACAAAAGAAAAAAAGAAGGCAGAAAACCCCACACTGGGGCAAATTTAGTTTTCAAAAGGAAAATGCAAAAGTGAGGAAATACAATGAAAAATGCAAAGAAAGAAATCCAATCAAACTGGGGCAAATTTTCCTCGATTTCGTTCAAAAATTGGAAATAATTTCAAAATGATGCAATCTCAGGTTATTTCACACCCCTCTCATCAAAATTTGCTTTCAAGCCTTAACTTCTCTTGAAAATACCCCACCTGACCTCATTTTAAAAGCCCAAAGTCCTGGCTTTCGTCGCTTGCTGTATTTCTATTGGGAAGTTTGCTAATCAACTGGCGAGTGATGTCCATAATGCCTTCGCTTAAGTTTATAAGGGAAGCGCATTTTACTGATGCCAGCAATCTTCAACTTACATTCCTGAGACGATTATGGTCGAGCTCTTCCATTGCTTCCTTAGGCGAAAACCCGAAAGAGCACCTCAAAAAGAAAAGGAGAAAAAGAAGAAAAGGAAAAAAAAAAAACAAAACAAAAAGAGATGGGGGGCTACCTTGGTGAAAACCCGGAAGGGCGCCAGGGTAGGTTTCTGCAATGAGCAAGTACGAGGAGGAACAGCGGGTGACTTGTTTGGGATTTCTCTTCGTAATATTTCTACCAATGTCAAATTCCGGAACAAAGATGTCCAGGGATTCGAATATGACATCTGTCGGCCAAAAACTGTGTCACTTTGTAAAAAATATTCTTTTGCAAATACATTCTCATGAAACCCATTTTTCCTCAATTGTTTGTATTCATCGCATTTTGTAGGATTGAGCACAGTTGGTTGTGTTGTGCATTCTTTTGCACATTCATTCATGCATGACATGTGAAGCTACCTTGCATGCATCATTTTTGGGTCATTGAATTTTGGTGAATAACAACCCCCGTGGTTTATTCGAAGCATACTTGGATTCAATCATCTCTTGAAAAGGGTTAAGGGCCAGCAAAGCCAGTTACGCGGGCTTCACAATATGGCGAAACACATACCCGGTCAGTATGGGAAAGTAGAGATGCTTGAAATGACAAATCCAACCAAGTCAGGCGCCGCAGCCAACTTTGGCGAAGGCATCAAAAGACTCACGTTTACACGATTCTCAAAGGCAAACGGATCAAATGATGAGGGTAATTTCTTTGTATTTTCTCTTTTGCAGAAAAGTTCCATGCATGGATGAAAACAATCACATCTCGCACTGAAGTCGGTATCAAAAGGTATTCTCCAAATGAATAAAGGCGGATTGAAATACGTCGCAAGCAAGTTTGATCAAATGGCGCAACAACATGGCAAAGCAGAATCAACCATTGGTTCAAATGCAAAAACCTAATTCCTACTGGGGCAAAAGTTTGGTTGGTTTTTAGGTGAGTATACGGGAATATCCCGTCTTACATTTCTTTTACTCTGCCGCTAGCCGTTGGGTCAGTCCCACTAGTGCGCATTTCTTTTACTCCGTCGCTAGCCGTTGGGTCAGTCCCACTAGTGCGCATTTTTTTTACTCTGCCGCTAGCCGTTGGGTCAGTCCCACTAGTGCGCATTTCTTTTACTCCGCCGCTAGCCGTTGGGTCAGTCCCACTAGTGCACATTTCTTTTACTCCGCCGCTAGCCGTTGGGTCAGTCCCACTAGTGCGCATTTCTTTTACTCCGCCGCTAGCCGTTGGGTCAGTCCGTTGCCACTAGCCGTTGGGTCAGTCCCACTAGTGCGCATTTCTTTTACTCTTTCCGTCCAGTCCTAGTGCGCGCCACTAGCCGTTGGGTCAGTCCCACTAGTGCGCATTTCTTTTATTCTGCCACTAGCCGTTGGGTCAGTCCCACTAGTGCGCATTTCTTTTATTCTTGCCTTGGCCAGTCCCACTAGTGCGCATTTCTTTTACTCCGCCGCTAGCCGTTGGGTCAGTCCCACTAGTGCGCATTTCTTTTATTCCGCCGCTAGCCGTTGGGTCAATCCCACTAGTGAGTATTTCATTTTACTCCGCCACTAGCCGTTGGGTCAGTCCCACTAGTGCGCATTTTATTTTGCCGCTAGCCGTTGGGTCAGTCCCACTAGCGTGCATTTTATTTTCATTGCCACTAGCCGTTGGGTTTGTCCCACTAGTGTGCATCCCATGATTTTAAATTTTGTTCGAATCACTTCCCTTTTAAATTTCTTGTTCGGGTCAGTCCCGATTTAAATTTCCTGTTGCGAGTCAATCCCGAATTACATGTCCTGTCTCGGGTCAGTCCCGATTTAAATCCTTTTGTTCGGGCCAATCCCATTTTAAAATTCCTGTTCGAGTCATTCCTGTTTTCAATTCCTGTCCGTCGGAACCATTTTGTGGTCGAATAACACAGGTAAGTATTTCGTGTCTACTTCTTTATCTCAAGTTTTTCCAAAACTCAGACAAAGAGGGGCAAACTGTAGACACCAAATTTTTAAATACTTTGTATGCTTCGTTTTAGTGATAATTCTTATCTATTGATTTTTGTTAATTTCATGATTTTCGTTTTAGACTGTTTGCATTTTAGATCATTATTGTTTGTTTTAGTATTCGTTTTTACCCTTTTAGTTGTCTATTTCATTTACTATTTATTTTTATTTTTTATTTGTCGTGTTAGTTTTATTCACTTTTTAGTTTTTAGTTTTTTTTAGTTTTCTATTTTATTATTATTTTAAGTTCTTTAGCATAGAATTTCTCGAAAAGAAAAGAAAAAGCCTTCAAAAAATATGCTTTAGTTGTTTTTGATTTAAATTCAATGTTTTCTTGAAAAAAAAAAGAAAAAAGAAAAAAAGAAAAAGAAAAAAACGATGAAAATGAAAAATGAAGGAAAGAAAAGAAAAATCGCAACTTTGCTGTTTCTAGTTTGTTTATTTCTTGTCCGATGTTACTTAAATTGTTGTTTTGTTTTACTTAATTTTATCATCGGTTTTGTTGAATTACTTTAAAAAAAAAAAAATGGGGGGATTGGCAGCTGCATTTCTCGGTTATGGGCCTTGGGTTGGCTCCGTTCGATCATCCAAATCATCGTTTGATAGGGTTTGCAGGAGCCTTGGGGTTCCATATAAAAAGAAAAGGAAACAGCCGAGAGCTGGGGGGGAGGTTTCTTTGAACGGTAAAAGAAAAAACCAAAACGGGAGCAGCGGACAGCTAGGGGATTTTTTCTGGGGGGCTAGAGAGAAAGAGCGAGAGAGAGAGAAGGAGCTGGGGTTTAACAGAGAAAAGGAGAGGTTTTGGGTAACAACGGCTGAGAGGGACTGACGGCAGGGAGAGAAGGAGCGAGTAAAGGAAAGAAAACGGCAAAAGAGAGCGACCGAGAGAGAGGCCAGAGGACGGCTGCCTAGCAAAAGGGAAGCAAAAACAAAAATGGAGGGAGGACTGGGGGTTGGCGGCTGATTAAGAGACAAGCTTCAGACCGAAAGCCAGAGCTTCATAGTCTTTTATCGAAGCTTGCGATCTGGATTTGGTGAATCCCGCTCATCCAGGCATACCCACGGTGATACGACTCCAAAGGCAGCAAAAGAGGTAATCTTGAACCCTTCTCTTGTTTGTTTCTTCTAAAACTGGAACGTGGGTTTCTTGTTTGTTAGCATGGCTGGCATCTCGGTCTTCAGAATGAATTGTTTTCGGTTGTAACTTCAATAGCTGGGTTTTTCAATGTGTGTGATTGCAAACTTGGGAACCAAAAAGCTGTTAGTTTTCGTGGCTGGCTTTAGGTTTGAAGTTAGTAAATGTCCATATGTCTTTGTATTGCCGGACTTTGTTTGGGGTTCGATGAACTGGTTTATTGTCTCCCTGTGCATTTGGAAGCCGAAACTTGCATAAAGTTTTCAACTTTGTTCTGAATCTTTTAGAATGTATCCTGGCCTCTTGCTAGAGTTATGCACGGGTTTAGTGTAATTGAAAGTTCAGAAAATGATGTAAAACATCAAGCAAGTTTGCCTTGAGGTTTCATTGTTTGCTGCTGCTCCGTCTCTTGTTAAAATTGCAGAAAATTCTTGCATGCTTGTATTAAAAAAAACACAGGAAATGAAAGAAAGCTGCATTTCGTTCTCATGTTTTGTTGTTTTCCCTGGTCCCATAACAACTCCTAAAGCTGGTTTTCCTCAACTTTGTTTGCATATTCAATCTTATGTCAATGATAGTTGTAGAGAGATTGATGAGGCTCGGGTTTAGTTATAACTTTGACCATCTTTCTGGGTTGGTAATAAGCTGCAAAAATGGTAGAAGCAAAGCAAGCTTTGGTTGGCCGAAACCTTCAATGCTCCAAGTTCATTTTCTTTTGCTGATTTCGTACCCAATTCCCTGTTTGATTCCCGGGGTTAAACAATGACATACATTTGGTTGATGTTAACAACGCGGTTTTTGAGGTCATTACATTTGTGATTGTTTCAGTTTGAGTTGTTTCACATCGATGTGTTTTGGTTGGAATGAAAACTGCAGCAAGCATGGCCGGTCCACCATGGCAGAAATGTTTCCTCCCCATCCTCTCGTTGTTTTTTTTTTCCTTTCTTTGCACATTTTGCTCCAGAATTTCTGTTTAACAAACACTAGTTGACTGAGTTGATGTTTTGGCAAAGTTATGTTAGAGGATTTGGATGGCTTTGCTTGTTAGAGTCGCAAGTTATGAGGAAGTGCAGCTAATTTAGAATTGCAGAAGAAATGTTAGTTGCAGAAGCAAAAAATTCCTTCGTAGCTTGCATGGTTTGCATGAAACAAATTCTGAAAAATCGCACTTTGACCCCCCAAGTTTCCTTTTGTTGCACTGTGGTCCAATTATGTTTTATTCCTTGCAATTGAGTCCTGAATTAATTGCAACTTGAACCATTGCTTGACCTTTTCTTTATTTTTTGACCCTTTAAGTGCCCAAATAGTTTAATTGGATTTGAAAAGATTTGGTCAATGATTACTTTTGGGATTGATTGGTAATTTTCCTCCTTTATAATTATGCGTTATTTGATTATTTTAAGTTGCAATTGAGGAAGGATTCGATGATTTGGTGAATTCGAATGGTCTTGTTTACATTTTACCATTAAATTGGTGCATTAATCCCTTGCTTTGATGGTTTTAGCCCAAGTTATCTCTTTCTTTGGTGGCTCTAGCCCAAGTTAAGTCTTGTTCACTTTATTAGCATCACAAACGGTGGAGGTATAACTTCTTTTCTCCTTTTTTGTCTCTCCTATGTGATCCAACGTGCTAAGTGAGAATTGAATGTCCACTTTGCTTTCCTTGCTTTTCCTTAATTCCTTTCATTTATTTCATTTACTTTTGCTTTTTTTTAAGTCGTTCTTTTATTTATTTATGGGGTATGTGTACACCTCGTGGCTTGTAATAGATAGGGCTTGGAGAGCATTTTGTCCATTTTCCCTTTCCCCTTTTGATTTAGTTAGCAAATGTGATAGGTTCATTAGATTGATTGCTTGCTTTTGTTGCTACGTGTTAATTTGCTTTATTAGGCTCTTGCATTTAGTTGAGCATGCTAAGTGTTATGTGCTACGTGTTTATAGATGATTTGCATGTCTACTTGCTTTCTATAGTTGTAGATGAATATGATGGATGAATGCACGTCACCACACTAGTCCAACGCTAGTTGTGGCTCATTGTCCCGTTTTCCACTAGTCCAACGCTAGTAGGAATTCATAGATATGGGCTAGTCCAACGCTAGACCCTTAGGGATTTCCCTCGCTAGTTCATACTTGCATGTTTCACTACATTTCATGCATTTTTCTTAGTTTTTAGCATTTGGCATGCCCCTCCGACCCTTTCCCCTTCATTTTAGGCTTTTGCATCTTCATGCTAGTTATAGGGTACATTTGCTTGAGAGTCCCCTTTCGATAAGGGAAACGAGCGAGTGTGGCTACAAAATAGCCTTAGCACGCTAGTTCTTCCTTCTAATCAAAGGAAAAATTAAAGTCGTGAAATTAGGAGTCATTCCCGTACCCGACTTGATGCATTCCTCTAGGTTCATGCACTCTCATTCTTATCATATCACTTCCTCACTCTTTTATCCACATTTTCTCACTACTTATATTTTTCTCAATCCACATGCCATGTTTGCACATTTTTCTTCTTTATCATTTATTTTCTACCTCACAAATTGCACCCAATTGCACTTATATGTATCTACTATCATATTTTCATCCATTTGCACACAAACACCTTTATTTTCTCAATTTGCACACATGCACTTGTCTTACATTTGCACACATGCACGTTTTCTTACATTTTCACACTTGCACTCATATTTGAGTCTTCATTTGCATCATTCGCGACCTCTATGAGGACTTTCCTTATTGGCCACCACAACTCATGTGGTTGGGACCAAAAAGCCTCGTAAGAGACATTTTAGATTTAGGATTGCATTTCTTTTTCATATCCATTAGTCATATCCAACATGCAACGCATATTTTGGGTAGAAGAATTAGGAAAAGAAGGGTTAAGTCACGCAACTAGCTTTGGCTAGGGTAAGGGAGTGCCTTAGGCTTTGCCTTTGCCTTCTCCCTTATTAAATGTGACCCCCGATCCCTCGCTTTGGTTACGTAGACCTAAAAGTTCTTAAAAAGGGGTTTGTTTACTTTGCTTTCCGAAAAAATCACTTTTTGGGTGACTTGGTACACCCTAACTCTATACCAAGTGGCGACTCCATTTTCCATTCAAAAACCCTTTTTGAACTTTGTTTGGCCAAATCGTCGCATTTTCAAGTCCCATGGCCTTTTATTTTCACTTTCACACATGTTCACATACATATCCACACACTACTTTCACACACACATTCAAAAAGTGGGGCGCGACATTGAGCATCAAGATATATCAGCTTAAAGTCGGTTGATTTTCACTACTTGAACAGTGAATTTTCAGATTTGAAGAGAAATCTTTGGGGCATCATTTGGATATCGAAATGGTATTGAAACTACACCGAATTTGGTACACTTAAACTTCCATATATGGACTACATTTCTATCAAATTATAGGTAAAAACTCACGTGGGAAGGCAGCTAACAAAATGACTAAAGTTCGTGAAATCTTTCAAAGTAAATCTGCCATCCTATTCCTTTTTCTTTTCCAAAAGTTTTGTTCGATGAAATCAACCCCAATTCACTCCATTTTTGAAACCAAGATTCCAGAACCATTTAAAAAGCAATTGATGGTTAAATGACACTAAAATTTTTGAGATATAACATCCCAAAACAGATTTGACCATTCGGTCAGCAAGAAAGGGAAAAGTTTCCAGTTTCCAGTTTTGTCGCGTTTTCGAAATCAAGCCATATCTAACTCTATACAGCTCCAAATTGAGAATGGTTGATGGATTTGGAAACTAGGTTCAAAATTCTACAATTTATCAGAAGGAATCGTTTCAAAAATCTTTTCACAAATGGGACGAAATCGTGCCACAAGATGCAGCTTCCAGTTTCATTCGTATAAACAATCAAAACAGAACAGCCAACTTTGCCGAATCGCTACGGTTCACTCAAAATGAACCAGCAGGAGATTTTTATGCCGTTGGAAAGCTATGAATGTCTAGTTTTGAATGCCACTAATGGCACTCAATTTGACTTTTGTACAAAAGTTATATTCAGACAAAGAAGCACTGTCCAAGTACCCCTGATATACGATTTCCAGATTTGAATCTTACCAAAGCTCAAGTTTTATGCAACCAAATGAAACGATTTTTGAAAGGCACTTTGTACACACAATATACAACATATATCCATCAATTTTACAGCCAACCAAGCATCAAAATTTCGAAATAAAAACTGAACAACATGGACAGAATTTCTGGCCAGCATGCATGCATCTTCCTCTAGCTTTCTTTTTCAACTTTTCAACTCAAACTACATCATATCTCATCAAAGCAAGTAACAAACAAGCAATTAAACACACAATAATCCTCAAGGTAGCTACCTATAAGGCCTCCTCAAGTCCACTACCTAATATCAAGGTTCTTGTGAACCCATCAACAACCCAACAACTATCTTGCCATCACTAACTTAGTACTATGAATTGAAGAGGAAAAGTTGAAGGGTTCTTGGGGTGGTCACCTTGCTGCCAAAAGAAGAGTAAACACTAGGTTTTTTGGGCCCTTAAATCACCAAGTTCCTTCCTTGATTAAGTCCTCTTCCAAGCTTGCATGAAGACCCAAGACAAGAAGCAATTTTTGGAGAGCTTTGTGGAGCAAAAATGGAAGACAAATGCTGAAATTTTGAGGGGAAATGGGGAAGGGGAAGCTCGGGCAAGAGTAGGGAAGAAGGAAGGGTTTGGTTGGTAGGTGGTGATGTGATGTTGTGTAAGAAGATGGGACATAAAGTGCTCTTGTGCCCCAAAAGTCAACGATCGGTTAGAATGCAATTTGTGCTCCTAATTGAACTTAACTTAACTCACTCACTCTAATTCCTCAGTTAACTTTTCTTAGTCTACTATTGATCACCCTTAATACTCCAAGATTATTGCACTCTTGGATCGAATTTACCTCGAAAAATGTGTATGTACTATTTCTCGCTAAACGAGCCGCAGAAAAAATTACATTCGCTAGCGAAACATTTTAAAATATATATGCGACATTTTTGCATACAAATAGGTTTAAAATGAATGAAATAAATTATTCAGAGTAAACGGGTGAATAAATAATTAAATAAGCCAGTAAAATGAAATGAAAATACGTAAAATTTGAAATTTCGAGTCCTCACATCATAAAAGTTATTTTTGACTCATGCTGTCCTTCCTATTGTGCGGAAGCGTATTATAGCACAAGTTACTGGGTTTCATTCACAATCCTTTCCAGTAAAGTATTTGGGGTATCCATTATATTCTGGAAAATAGAAGAAGAGCTATTTTTCAGTAGTATGTAATTTGGTGGCAGGTAGGGTGTTATCGTGGAAAGAAAAGTTATTCTCGTATGGAGGGAAGTTGGTGTTGATACGAAATGTGCTAGCGCCATTGCCTATCCATATTTTTGCAGCCGCTACTCCTCCTAAGGGGATTTTTGGTATTTTAGAGGGAATTTTTGATGATTTTCTTTAGGACTCCTCTGACTTTGGGCCACGATTCCATTGGATTAAATGGAGTCAGTAATGTAAGGCTTATGAGGAGGGCGGTGTGGGTTTACGATCTTTACAGCATGTGTTTGATGCCTTTTCTTTGAAATTATTGTGAAATTTTAAGTTACGATAATCGTTATAGGCAGACTTCATGCATTAAAAGTATAGCACAAATTTGCATCCTTGTTATTCAGATTATAGTCCAGGACAATTGGTCACTTGGAGGAGGATGTTGGATGCCCAGTTGGTGGTGGAGAGGCACATAAGATAGCTATTGGGTGCGGCTCATCCAACTTTTGGCATGACAACTAGTTGGGGTCGGGTCCGTTATGCCAACATGTGAAAATTTTTCAAGAGCAATCAATTGCAAACTTTGTCATGAATGGTTGGTTGTTGGGATGTACAGCAGCTGCAATGTGTATTGTTGGCGCGATGGGTGAAGTAGTTATTGGAAGTTATTCCTTCTTCTTCGGCGCAAGTGGATACAATGGTTTAGGTTTCGAATCATTCAGGTGCATTTTCTATATCGACAAACTATCAGATAGTGCGGCAAGCCGGTAATGTTTCTAGGCTTTTCTCTTCTTTGTGGCATCGGGCCTTACCATCAAAGGTTTCCTTTTTCATGCTGAGATTGATATCTGGTAGATTGCTGGTTATGAATATGTTGCATAAATTTGGTGTGTTGGGGCCTTCTCGTTGTTTTTGCTGTTTGCATCCTTCTAAAGAAACTATTAGTCATATTTTTTGTATTGGTAAGTTTGCTAGACAAGTTTGGGATTTCTTTGAAGTGGTGATTGGTGGGATTACTGAATCTTTCATGGTTAGGCGTAAGGTGATGAGTTGGTGGGTGAAACCTGCCCGTAGCCCTTATCTTGGTTTTATATTCAGAATTTTACCTTCCTTGATTTGTTGGCACTTATGGAAGACTCAAAACAAGTTCATTTTTTATGGGCGAATGATGTTAGTAATGCAAGTTTGCAATCGAGTTTTTGTTGAGTTTCACGTTTCTGTCTTCAATTCTGGGAGATTACTATAAATAGTCAATCGTGGCCTAGTTTCTTTGATGAGGTTGCCCGGTTGACAATAGTTGTCAACATTAGGGTGGTTAGATAGAGGTGTCCAGTACAATCAGTAGTGAAGTTGAATTCAGATGATTGTTCAAGGGGTAATCCTTGGAGGAGCAGCAGGGGAGGTTTGTTTAGGGATTGTCATGGGAGGTTCTTATTCGCCTATTTGTGTTATTTTGGGGAGCTGACAAGTTTGCATGCGAAATTGAAAGTGTTACTTCATGGTGTTCAATTAGGTCTAGCTCATGGCCTAATAAATTTGCATTTGGAGTCTGACTCATTGGTGTTAATCCAGATTATTCAGGGGAGAGCTTGTGAGGACCCGTAAATCTTCTTTATTTCATAATATTTTATTTTATTTTCTCGCATGCATTTTCTTCATTATACCCTATTAGATTGATTTTTCAGAGATTTTTATAAGTAAATATAGTTATTAAATCATTTTTCTAGTATAAGTTAGTTCATGAGAAATAAGGAGTGTATATTGGTCGTGGGACCCGCTAGTGCGTTAAGTGAGAGAAATTCGGCCAATTAGGTTAAGTTTTGCACAAAGGGATTAAATTATTGGGTGTTAGGAGATAATTAGAGGTTACCTAGATGGATTAACCATGGGGAGACAAGAAGATAACTTTAAGCATAAAAAGTGCCACGTGTCGCGTTCCTATTCAAAGTTAGACTTGCCTAACTTTCTTTACCTTTACTAAAACATCAATTTTGACCAAGCTTTCTTCATTTTATTTCCTCCCTTGGCCGAACCCTTTGAGAGAAGAAAGGAAAGAAGACTTCATCTTGTAACTTCAAATTCTTGTCCAAATCTTGAGTTTCAACCGATTAATTTGCAAATTCCTCCATAAAAGTGACTTGCTAAGGAAGCTTGAAGGTATTGGTGGAGTTGTTTTGGAGGAGGAAACCCTAAGCTACTACCTTTCTTGAGGTGTCAAGGTATTTTGCTTGGAAACTCACTCTTTATTCCTAATAATGGTAAATTAGTGACTTGTGGTGGCTAAATAGGTTGTTTTATGGAAGATTTCATGGATTAAAGTGGAGTTAGATAAATTTTTCATTTTTTTGGGAATTTTTCTGTTTTCATATGATGGTTACGATTGGCCTTGGATTGATAGCTCTAAATTGTGTTAAATGGAGCCTTTGTACATTAATTGCGGTTGTTTGCGGAAAATTTCAGTTTTGTGCGGAAATTTCAGGTTTAGGGTTTCAATCTGCCCTGTTTTTGCACTGTATGTTCGACCATGTTGAAGGCTGAATCAGCCCTTGCCCAAAACATGAAAGTTGTAGATATATGCGTTAGCTATCTACCTGCAAAATTTCATATCGATTGGAGTACTGTAGCATGTGAAATGACCAAAATACCCTTGACTGCCCACAAGCCTTGTTTCACGGACAGTTTTCTGTCCTCACTGAGATTTCAATTTTTGACCATGTAAATGCATGATTTGGCTTTGGAAGCCTTCATAAGAAATGTAGGTATATGTATTGGCTTTGAAACGCCATAAGATTCGTTTCAATCCGATAAGTGTAGCTTCAGTTGTGCTTATTGTGCCGAAAGGTGTGTTTTATAGTCTATGATTTGTATGTGGTTGAATTGAGATGACATTGGTGTTGATGCGGATACGGGTGTGCAACAACTTCAACCTTGGGTCAAGGACCCTTTGATCAACATTGGTGGTCCGATGACAAGATCAACAACCAAGAAGGTGAAGGAAGCTTTACGAGCCTTGATCATTCACCATACAAGCAAGGAGCAAGCTAAGTTTGAAGATTTGATGGACCATGAAGTTACCTTGTTCACTTGTACGTTTGAAGTGAAAGATTGATCTCATACTTGTTAGCTTAGTTGGTAGTTGTTTTAAGACTGTCCCGTTTAGTAGTTGTTAGGCGTTGAGTATTTTATTACTTATTGGGCCTTATCGGAAAGCCTTAAAGAGCTAGCTCTTTAAGCTCTTTTATGCGGACCGAATCTCTTCCAGGTTTATGTGGGCCGGATTTTGCTCTAGTTTTAGCCTATAAAAAGGCACCTCTTGTAAGAGTAAAAGAGAGAATATTACAACCAGAAATCGTGAGGAATTTTCCTTCAAGTTCTTAATCGAACTTACTCTTGAATTCTTGAGTTCATGGCTTAGGATTCAAATCAGACTTTATCGATTAGCTTGTTCCCTAATCGTGGTGTCGCTTCATCCATCCTTATTTGCTTAAGGTTGCTGATTACCTTTGTGTGTCAGAGGTCTTGAGTTCATGAGAACAATCGAGTTCAATTTCTGTTGGGAGAAAAGATCCAACTCTGATAATTACAAGGTTGGGAGATTCTAGGAGGGTCTTCCCCTAGGGTTGCCTATATCAGTTGGTATCAGAGCATCAGGTTAATTCTCTTTTAATTGAAATTGTTCATATCTTGTTAGTTGTGTCTTTTGTCAAAAAACAAAAAAACTGTAGCGATTACTGTTCATCGTACTGTTCCGAATTACTGTTCATCGTAATGTAGCGTGCTGTTCACGTTACTGTTCATCCGAGTAAAAAAAAAATAATGTTTGGGTGTTGTCGTCTTTTTGTGTTTTTCTGTCCAAGTTCTTGGGTTTGTTATACTTGTGTTTGGGTTGTCAGGGTTTAAAGACAAAAAAAAAAAAAGAGTCACGTACCTTATATTGTTTTAGTGTTCAAGTTGCTAGAGTATTTCTGGAATTTTCTTTTGAGTATTGCTGAAATTCTGTTTTGCCTATATCAGGTGTGATTGTAGGATGGAAAAGTAAGGAAATGTAGGGGATATGCTGTCCAAATTTTGGGAATATTGGATTTCTTTGAGTTTGGTTTGGTTTGGGATCTATAAGAAGGGCTTTTGGGGGTTGTTCGAGCCCTAGGTTTTCATGTTACCTTTTCGTTCCCAAAATCATGTTTTGCACCCTTGCATTAGTACTTATTTGGAGAGGTATACGACTTGTAGTCGAGCCTCAATTATGCATCTTATTTGCTGGAATTGTGGCTGTAGGAACCATAATTGTTTCCCTTGGTTATTCTAGGATTTCTGGGTGACTAAAGTCATACGTTGGTTGACAACTTTTGAAGTATCTTTACATGAACCGGTGAGTGTACCATTCCCCTGATTTGTTACTTAACCGGTTTATCCGTACTTGAAATTTGTGACTCGATTAACTGTGACTCCTATTTATTCTGTATGAGATGAGGGTGTACTTTATCACACTCGTTTCTCTTGCTTGTTTACTAGTTCCTGTATCAATTTGAACTTGTTATCTATGCCTGTTATGATGTCGTTTGGAAGTGTATCCAACGACCTTCCTGTTAAACCTGAGATCAACCTCATGGGGAGTCAATTGAATCGAGCCAGCAAGGACTTGGTCGAGGAAAATTGACAATCCATGGGTGCCTGTTCTTGGGAAATCTTTGGGTATTGGAGACTCTGGATTTCCGGTATACTCGAGTATTACCATTCTTGTTCCTATTTGGCGTTCGGGCCCGATAAGGGGTATGTTTGGTGATCGAGATTTTGGCGTAAGCGGGGTCTACGGACATGAGTGTTTCATTAAACGTTGACGGAGGGTCAACGAGGCTGGATCAAATATTGCAACGGGGATTTGGCTCCTGAGAGTCACCTGTATCCTTTAAATTGTGGTGTTTGTTCATTTCTCTTATTTGACGTGTATATGTGCCTTAAAAGTGTTTTCTCATGATTTATATTGTTTATACTTTTGGTACCTCATTGAGCTTCTAGCTCACCCCGTTCCATTATCCTTGTTTTCCTTACAGGGAATAATCTTTTGGAATTTTGATGTTTTGAAGAATGAGTTGAGCTAGTTAGAAATTCTTTTGTTCTTTTGGTATAGCTCCTCGACAATTTGGAAACCCTAAATGTATCTTAATACAATGTTTCCTTTGGATGTGTAAACTTAATAATATGTATATTTTAAAGAGTTTCTTCATGTTTATGTAGCATATGTATTTGGGAATGTACATTCTCTCATGTTAGACAAAGTTTACTTGTACTTGGTTGGATTGTGGACAAGTGCGGAAGTTGAACGAGGAAAGCAGAAAATTTTGGAGGTTACTGTTCACGAAATCCGGCCAAGTATCCGGCCAGTTCTTGGCTGGATATGCAGGGGAATTTTGAAATTTTGGGTTGAGCTATTGCCTCCAATCCGGCAAGGAATCCGGCCGGATTGTGACGTGGCAGTCACTGTTCATCCGCGGCTTGTTTTCGTTCTTCGTTTCATTTTTTTTTTCGGTCGTTGTAGCGCTCGAGCACTGTAGTATCTTTCAGAACAAGTATTTCAGGGTATGATTAGCTTATTGTATCTTTTAGTTCGGCTCAATTCACTACAAGAAATTTGGTAGTGACAACATTTCCTAGTGACAAAATAAGTCGTCACAAAATAGGGCTCATTAGCCACAATACGAAAAGCTGTCACAATTGACTGAAAGGAGCAAAGGCATCAGTGATGACCTTGGATTGTCGTCACAGTTGGACTCCCGCCAGATCGCGCCAAACTACATCAGCGACGACTATCTAAATGTTATCAGTAATAATTCCCCTTTGTTTGACAACTTAGTTGTTGTTGTCACTGATAATAATGGAACTAGTTAGTGACAACTTTCTCTTGTCACGATCTGATTTAAAATATTTATACACTATAGCACTTGTTATTCTGTATTTGCTCTCTAATGAATTTTTTAACTGTTAGGAACTCAAATTTTGTCATGTAAATTAATATTAGTGCAATAATTTAAAGTGAAATTAACCATTTGAAACAAATCATCTCTCTTTAGTATAAAATAACTAAAAAAAATTCTAGAGTATTGGGCAAAAATAATGGAAAGAAAGATAAATAAGTTGTAATTTAGTTCACAATTTTGAGAAAAGTGATATCAATATTAATATCGGATCAACTGTTTGATGTCATAAAAAAATTAATTATTTGAAGCAGAACCAAGGTGCATTTACCCACTTGTAGTATTGCAACACAATTTTCTCACCCATTATGAATATTTTCACAAAATTATTTAAAAGTAGCAAGTAATAATGTAGTAGTAAAATATTAATTCAACTAAAAAATTGGAAACTAAAAAACTTTGTTTGAAATTTTGCTACTGAACAAGTAAGGGGGAAATCTAAGGAATTGAAAATTTATTCAAAGTCAATAGTCTAAGGAGAGGCACAGAATTGATATTGAACACTCGGTAAAACCAACCATCGGTCATTCTCAATCACCGTTCACTCTACAAGACACTACTAGCCAACACTTAGAACCAAATAGCGCTTCTCCTCATCTCTGCCGAAACATCTCCTCGTCATCTCCTAATTGATCTTGGCTTCGCAATGATCAAATAGAAGACCACATTTAGCAGCAACTCTCTACAAAAAAAGGTATGCCGATTCTTTTTTTCCTTCTTAATTTTCCCCCAAATGTTTTGCCCTAATTTTTTTTTTTTTGCCAAAAATTTCAGTCTAGTTTTTTTGGATTTCATTTGATTTATGGATGGAATCATCTCCTCCTTTTGGATTCTACTTACTTGTGGGTGTTACCCTTATTAATTTTTGGTCAACATTTTCTTGTACAAGATAAAGGGTTTTAGTGGGATTGGATTGTGGGTATGTACGGGTTTGTAATAGGCTGAGGAAGGTAAACTGTGTCTCGGTTTTGCTCTGTCCAGTTGCATATTAAAAGATTCTGACTTTCTTGCATTTGCGTGTTTTATGTATGTGGGAAGCTGAGTAAACGTCTGTTCTTAAAGATTGAAATACAGAGCTTTAACTTAGGAATGTATATTGGCTTGATACCTGTAGTGATAGTTTTAGTGAACTTGGATTAGGAAAGAGTTTATAGATTGCAGGTTGGTTAAAAGCTTCAATTTCTAGGTATGCATGAATGAAATCATGCTATTCCACATTCTACATGTGGGTAATTGTAGAAATATTTGATACATTAAAGATTCCTAGTTCTTTTAGTGATTCTTGATGACTAAAATAGTTGTAGAGCGTATTAAATCCGTGAATATATCTATGACCAATTCTCTATTTAAAGATGTTCTTAAGTTGGTGGAGTATTGTTAGAAAAAATGTCTAACCCCAAGTGCTTTTCGGACTTTTCGAGATCAGTATCTTCCCATATGTAATTGTTGTGGACTTCTTTAAATATTATGCAAATGAATGAAATACGTAGTGAACATGAGATTGAAGAAATGTAGCCTATCGTGATTATTTATGCTCTTATATGAGAAACCAACCAGTTAATAAAACCTTGTACTTGTCCAAGTTTCCCACCATCTTTCTTGTTCATTTAGTGTATAGTTGGCATATTGGCTCTGTCTTAGGGACATATATTGTCGAGCAGCTTGCTTGGATTTATGGGGGCAGCCATTTAGTACCTGCTATAATGATTACCATAAAAATTAGTTTAGTGAACTACGCTGCCACATCTCTTGAAATCAAATAGCTCAAAGTCAAGAATGAGGAAAACCACTATTTACATGGGCTTCTTTTCATTCCATTTTAGACTTCTATGTGTCCCCCCTCCCTTTCATTCACACATAGCACGACATGGATGCCTTGTGCTGGTGTGTCCCCTCTGTCTCTGTTTCAGATCAAAATAACGCCACTTAGAGAAGACTGATGAAGAGCCATGTAAGATATTTCTTCTAGTTATAATCAAGCTACATTTCAATTGAACTATGACGTGTTAACTGAACAGTTCACGTATGTTTTCAAGAAATCAAACACAAAGTTCAATCTAAGACAAATCTGGAACAAATATAAAAACTGAACTGGAATTTGAACCCGCATCGCTGCTTTGAAAGACCTACTCAAGTGAATCTGCTTGATTATTGTGCATATATCAGAGATTACTCAGTCTAGTTTCCTAAGAGAGTAAACTGGTGATTCCTCATCTTTTTTTGTCTATAAACCAATGAAAGTCAAGATTTCCGCACCTTATAAAAAAAGAATAATATTGAGAGTTCATCTTTTCCTAATATTTTATGTTGACTGTTGTCTAGTGAATATTTGAGTTGGCATGCTATTTAAATACATACGCATCATAAATGTGATCAATGTCACATGTATTACAGGAATTACAGGAATTACTTAAGATAGATGAATTCAAGAAAAGAGCAGAACAAGCCGAGAAGTGCTCAGCTGAGTTGGAAATAACAGCCAATCTCAACATCAACTTATGGAGAAGCTTGTGAACCATCAAAGTGAAATACAGAACTAACAAAGTGAAATACAAGATCTTCTTAAATCTTTGAAAGCACAGCTGCAAGCCAACAAGCAAGACGATGAAGGCACATCTGAACGTACTGATTGGTAAGCAATTTTCAACTATATATACTTGTATAAATTGAGTTATGTTTGTAAAAGGGACATTCTTATAATTCTTCAGCCAATGTGAGACTCTAAATTGTAACTAGGACATATATTTATTATAGATATAATGGCTGCTATGGTTTAAAAGTAACATAAGTTATTGAAGATTAGTTATTGGTAGGTGACAATATTAACTTGTAATATCAAGCCTTAGGAATTAAGTGAATGCTTGTTACTTTTGTCGTTTATTTAGGAAATTTGGAGACTGTTTTGCTTTTGTCACCTGAATTACAATAGAATCCTTTCCTATGTTTAAACTATCAACATATAATAGGTTGTTAGACCTTAAACAAGTTGTATGTAAAACAATTATATAAATGTGGAATGCTGGTCATTTTTTTGGAACTGTGCTAGCTGTACAAATTACTTAGTCATTTGATAGATTGAACAACCACATATGAATGATGATAAGGCTGCTTTTTCTTGTTTATTAGACCTTATGTATAGTTACATATTTTCAGATATATGAAATCCTATGACATTCAAAGCTTCAAAGACCACTTTTGCTCCAAAACACAATGAAGCTTGCAAAGTTGTTTCTCATAAATGTGGAATCGTTTGTTACTGTCCTTTGGCATCTAAATATTAAAATAAAGAAGTGGAATAATTCTGCCCATATAATCCTTGGCTATTAAACTTCCATCCTCTAGTAGACTTTGTTTCCAAACTGCCCATATAATGTCTCTTTTTCTACTATTTATATAGTCACTATCTAGATGAGACTTAAAACAAATGATTCACTTTATTTTTTGGTGACTCCTTTACTAATTTTCCTTGTTTTAAAATTTTCTATCATCTACTAATAACTTTACTACTTTATTGCAGATATATTGCTCATTTTAGAGGTTTGGAAGAAGATTAGCAGTACGGCTTACATGTCGACTCAAAAACTGTGGTTATAGTGCTATCTTAAGTTTAGAAAATGTTTCGGTAGCATAGAAAATGTTTTGGGACTTAGAATTAATTTTAGTGCAGCCTTGACTTATATGGCAAAATTTTCTCTACTGAAACTTATCAAACTATTTGTAGTGTGATGTTGCACTTATTTATGACATTTGAATATTTAATATGTTATTCTGGCATTTCCTATTGTAACGGGTGCCTACGTTTGTTATTTATTAAACATTGCCGATGTTTTCATTTTTTAGATATTATTGTAGTAGGAAAATCATCAAACTAGACATTGTAAGGTGTTGTAAATAAGTAGCATTTACAACAATCAGGCTGTCTTTATTGACAATTGTTGTTGTCGCTCAATCAAAACTGTCCATTGATAAGAAGTTGTTGCCACAGTTGGTTAGGGGTTTATTGATAACAAAGTTGTCACTAATTAGTGTATACACTCACTACGTTGCTTCATGCACCATTGACAAGAAAGCATGTCGTCACTAAATTTATAGCTTTTACTGACGACATATCTTGTCATAAAAAAGTTTCTATTCACTGACGACTTTAAAGTCGTCACTGTATACTTTTACCGACGGAGATTTAGTGACAACCCTGCGACAACCGAAATGTTGTCAATAAAGGTCATCAGTGACGACTTTTTGTTTTTTTTTGGTGAAAGGTAATTGTCACTGAAGACCAAAATTCTTGTAGTGATTGGGTTCAGAATGTTATCTTCTCGAAGTTCTTTTGAGCGTTTGGTAGGGTTTCCGTTTGTTCCGGATCCGTAGTCCCGGCGAGAGCTGGGCAGGTGGTCCGCAGAACCCTTTGGTTCGCCTTAGGGTGAGGTGGGGTTGTCACAGAGCTAGTTGTCCATGGAGTCTACAGAGGGAGTTACAAGAACTGCTTCAATATAGACATTTTTTTAAAGATGTTTCACATTGTTTTAGGGAGGCGAATAAACTTGCGAATAGGTTATCCAATGTTGGAGTTGATTCTGGGAAGGCTGGAGTTTATGATTCTTTCTTTGATCATCCTCGATTGGTTAGGGGAGATATTATTTTAGATCGGCTGGGTTTACCTAGTTTTCGTAGAAGTAGAAGTTAAGGGTTTAGGCCTTGGTCGTTATAATTGCTCAGCTAATTCAATCATGTATTCTGGAAGCAATGCCTTTTCCCTCTGAAATTTGGATTGGCATCTCACCCCCGCGGACGGGGTTTGCCAGGAAAAAAAGATTTTTTTTCATGAATAGAACAAAATAAGGTGGCATAGGATCTCAAATCAAACTTTCTAAAAATTTTTGAAATATTTTAGCTAAAGACCTAACATGAGAACATGGAAGCCGTGTGAGAGAGGAGATTCTATAGGTAGAATAGTCGTGACACATCACTGAAGGCAAGAGCTATTACTTGAGACTACTTTTATCAATAGTTCATTGTCTATCTTCATTTGTTGATTCGAGAACTTATAAAGTAGTTCAAGTATATATCTATTGTGAAGTAGTGTTTTGAGAGGACTAGTGAAGAATGATATTAATTAAGAACTTCATTTGGAAGAAGCATTATTATTAATATGCTTTACAAAATAAGAATTTTTTTGCTACATTGTTAATGTACTCGTCCTAATGAGTCTAAGCAACTATGGGATAAATTTGAAAGTGTAATGTCAGAATATTTTAATTAAGTGTTCGGTATTCACTATAAGGGATCATATAATTAAGTACAAAGAATATTTAAAATTTTTTATTCTTTCTTGCAGATCATATTTAATAATTTCTTGTGACAATAAGTTAGTTTAATAGAATTACCTTCAAGTATGTAGAAAATCTTCTTAAATATTGTAGCAAGATGCGTATGAAGTCCACAACAATCCACTTAGAATATTTTCATTAGATGTTCGGTATTCACTATAAGGGATCATACAGTTAAGCACAAAGAATATTTAAAATTTTTTATTCTTTCTTGCAGATCATATTTAATAATTTCTTGTGATAATAAGTTAGTTAATAAAATTACCTTCAAGTATGTAGTAAATCTTCTTAAATATTGTAGCAAGATGTGTATGAAGTCCACAACAATCCACTTGAAATTGTCGATGTGTCCAATCTCTAACAGTGATCCGTACAAATTTCCTTAATTTTGAATCTTTTAGGTAGAATCGCTTAAGTTGTTAACTTATTACCAAGATATCAACACACAAATTTTTTAGAGAAGATAAGTGTCACGGCCCCACCTCCCCCTAAGGCGAACCAGAGGGTTCGGCGGGCCGCCTGCCCGGCTCTCGTCGGGACTCAGTCGTTCACTACAGTCCTCAATTAAAAACAAGATACAATCTCAAATATAAATCAAAGGTCCCAAAACTTTACATATCAAAAGCGAAGCGTCCACGCTTCCGCAGCGCCACTCTGATCCTTGATCACAATTAGTATACAGGAGGAAGTCCAAAACTAGACTATTACACATCCAAGCAATTCTAAACGTTCAATACAATCCCAATATGTATGATTACACAAAAGGAAATCCAAGTTCAATCCATACATGAGATAATCCAGGATTAAACACTACAAGCCACTCCTTCGCCTTGAGCCCTGTGGAGGGGAATAAAACATTTTGGGGTGAGCTAGAAGCTCAGCGAGTAACCAAGAAATTCAGTTATCAAATCAGTTTCACAATCGTTCATTTCAATAATGTCATGCTTCAACAATCAATGCACTTTCACTTCTCTCATGAGCCAGTGAAATCATGATACTTAGACGTCCAACGCTCCAAACAATCATTTAACATTGAACATTGAACATTGAGCCCATTGGTGCTCTACAGGAACATTAAACGGTGGAGGAGACGTCGGAGTCTAGCACACGAATTCCAAGTACTCATTTGAGCCAAAACATGTCAAGAACTTATATGCCGGCACACAGGATATGCAATCAAAGAAACGATGCAAGAAACATTTCAAAGTAGCGTTGGAAAGAGTTTAAGGTCACTCACCTCCACGGCTCATAATCCTTGTCCAATATAGCCAATTCATCATTCAAGTCCAAGCCTTTTAACTTAAACTCAAAGTCACCAACGCTATTCACAATCGGACAGCATTTTGCGGTAATGGTACCAAAGGTACTACGCGTATCGGATGGAGGTCCAAGACCCACCGTTTCGAAGCTAAGAACCAGGGCTACAACAATGTAGAAGGCCACTCAGTCCAAATCCTAGCACAACTAGGTCAAATATACCAAATACCAAACCAGAACCTTAATTACAGGTTTACAAATCACACTATGCTGTAATTAGTCCAACTCAGTCTATACAGGTGCAAATGCATTGATTCCAAAGGAATGCGGTAGCTAAGACATCAAGCTACATTTCATCAGAAGACACCAACATCCAAATCCAAAGCAATTCCAGTCAAAACAGACGATTACAAGCGCAGTTCGCACATTCTGATCAACCCAGAACAGCAACAGTAAAATCGACATATCTCATTCTACACTACTCCAATTGCCCTGAAATTTTACACGCACCTCAAACACATCAATACCTACAACTTTCATGTTTTAAGAAAAGGCCAATTCGGCCTCTAACCATATGATACAAAACCGGACAGAAAGGGGGTTATGAAACCCTAACTTTTCACATTTCCTTCCAAATCCAAAATTGGTTGGAATTTCCAATCATTTATACCTACTAGAGTCATTAACCATCAATTCCCATCATCAAAGATATCCACAACATCACATTCATATTAAACCAGAAAATTCCTCAATAAATTGAAAACTTCACCATAAATTCCTTCAACCCATGAAATACTCCACAATTTAACATATATAATCACTACAAAGCACTATTATACCATTAGTATACCAAAATAGCAACTTTCTTAGCACCTCACCTCAAGTTCAAGAAAGATAACACCTTAGAGCTTCCCCTCCAAAAGCAATCCATCAAAAGCTTTAAACCACCCTAGAGAGCACTTGTGTGAAATATTTCCCAAAACCATCGGTGAAATCACAAGATTTTGGTAGAAATTAAAACTAGAAAATTGAAGAGTTTCTTCTTCTCTCAAGAGCTCGGTTGAGCAGGGAACAAAATGAGATATTTTGGGGTGCAAAACAGTTAAAAAGGAAGAGAAATCAGCTGGTCAAAAGTTGTTGGCCGACACGCCACGTCAGAATCCGGCCGGATTTCCGGCCGGATTCTTGGCCGGATTCAAGGCAGTGGCCGACTTCATTTTTTTCAAAATGGCAAGGCAATCCGGCCAGGTATCCGGCCAGAAGCTGGCCGGATTTCCGGCCGGATTTGGCCCTTGTGTTTTATCAAATTTTTTCGTTTCGTTTCCGAGTTTAAAAGCTGTGCTACTCCGCTCGTCCAACAAAGATATATACAAAATGAAAACCCTCTTTCATACGGGGCGTCACAGTAAGGAACAGTAGAATTTGATAAATCCTAAAATCGAATAGTAGAGGAGAGAGATGATGGACTCTCTCTCTCTCTCTCTAGCAGTTGATTTTTCTTGGTTTTTCTCTTTCTAGAATTTCACAAAAATATTATGCAACTCAATTTATGATATGTTAATTCATCTTGGTAGTTTAACCTATGGGAGTATTTACAGACAAATAGATTACCTAAATCCATACAGAAATTGGTCAACTAGTTTCTATATACAAAACTTATGTTTATAGTTCGAAAATTTGTCTTACAAATTTACACCATATAAAAGACTTTATTTACAAATTAAACTATAAATTATTAAAGATTATGTTTCAAGTCTCTGCTTGATTTTTTTTTTAAATTTAACTTATGAAATTCTTATTATATGTGACCTATGAGGTTCTTATACACATTGACAATAAGTCTAAGTTATAATTTTTAATGTTTAAGAATTAGATAAATTAAATTTCGTTAATTTTTTGTTAATTCAACTAATTAATTAACTTATTCTCATAGATCAAGATTGGCATCTAACAGGTCATCATGACTATCTAAGTAATGAGAATAGTCAAATAGATGACTTCACCTTTTTGAACATATTCTGTGTAATTAATATCTCTCACCATACATATTTCATATTAGTTTCAGAGTATGAAATATGTACCTACTCCATTTAAACTAACATTTTTTTTGTACCAAAACATAATTCTAATGAAGAAGTACTTTAAAATAACTATTGTGAAAATTGTTTTGCTTAGTACTAAGAATTTCAAATTATACTTCTATAAATGGTCAATAATGAGACAACTCCTTTAACATGGGAGGTGGCATATCCTTATAAATTATTCACTATCTTTTTATGCTTTATACTATACCTAATCACTCATTTACATGAGGCAATCAAATAGAGTTGAGGTATAGTAATCCACATTTAAGATACTACAATAAACTTAAGTTTAAGGATCACTCACAATCCCATCATTTAGAGAATAATCCTTTTTCACTTAAAAGAATTTCTCTATGCAGATCAATCTAGTGAATTTTATTATCCTATCAAACACCTATTTATTAACTTAAATACATATTATAGTAGATAAGGTCTACTGCTTCTTATATGAAAAAGAGGATCAATACATCCTAGTCTATTCATATTAACAATGTCCTATCTTGTTAATAGTATGACTTGAGATGTACAAGAATGAGCATTAAGAATAACCGATTGAAACTCATCATCATAACCTTTATAATTTAATCAACTAGGCGGACCATCAAAGTCAACCGCTGAGAGACGACAATCAAATATCGCTTCATTAAACTCCTCCATGTTCCTAGTATTTGCTGGGTTCCCTCCTTCATGTTCATCAGCCGACGAGATCACATTGAAGTCTTCACCAACCATCCATGCCCCCTCTTGCCGGACAAGCTGTAAAGTATGCCAAAGACTATGCCTACCAACCCGCGTACACTTACCATAAACTGCGGAGAACCAAAAGGAGTACCCCAACTAAGAATTAACATGCATTTGTACCATTTGCTCAGCATGTTTGAAAAATCAACAGACATGTCATTAAACCAAAAAATCCAAATTTTCGCCTCTGAACAAGATTGTGCTTTGTCCAACCCTAGAAACATCCTAACACTCATTATTTGAGAACTATCCATCATAGGCTCAATCAAAATCAACAACCTAATATGATGATGTACACATAGTCTCTTCAAATGTTGTTGCGCGTTTCTACGGGATATACCCCGTATATTCCATACTAAAAATTAACTGACTTAATAATTTAAAACAGCAAAAGAGGAAATTTGTGATTTAAACTCTAACAATTTCTTGTTATGGTTCAGTAGCCAGCCCTTCTTTGCCAATTTGTTTAATAGCAAGATGCCTTTAGCATCTAACAACACAAAACAAGGACACTCACTCTCATATAGATCCACTTCTTTCAATTGGTTCTCCAGCCCGAACTGGAAGTCCTTCAAAATGCTGATCGACACATTTCGCTGCTTTCCATCCCAATCTGCCGATTTCCATCTACTGTTGCTACACTTCTCCAAGCGATGAAGGGATGAATTGGGGGTAGAGATTGCCTGAGTTTGGTCCACTCGAATCTCTAGATCATGATCCCAATCTTCTAGTTCCGCGAACTTATTTGACAGTGTAATCATTTCCTTAGCCTTCACTAAATCCATTGCTTGTTGTTGTCAGTTTGCCTCACCCTCACAATGCTCAGTCCTCACGTCTTGTTTGTCATTCATGCATCCCTGCAAGCTCAACTCCTTTTCCACCAAAAGCTACCTATATTCATCTGTATCAAAAGGTGTTGTGGGTTGAAGTGATCAGTTAATGATTTCCTTGAAGACATCTACTCAATTCCCTCCTGATTGACACAATGTTCTGCTACAATTTGTAAACTCTCCTGGCTCAAACTCCCCACGTCTGCCTTGCTAACTTTCATTTGTAAGAGCCCGGTGCAACCCAATGAGTACAAACAAATTCACAATGATGCACAAAGATATATCAAATTTAAGCACAATAAAGAAAACTTAATTAAAGAGAAAAGATAAGAAATGCAAACCAAATATCAAACCAATAGCCTCTTCAATTGATGGCGATGCTAACCAAGATGTACAAGTGAAGGCTCACTCCTTCCTCACCCCAAATACTCTTTGGTTGAGCCAAGGAGTTTTACAACTATTCTAGTTAACCCTCAACAACCTACACTTGAAAGATCACTCACCCAATTAAGAACTATTTTATACAAATGAGGCAACCTTCACCAAGGTTTTACCACTCCAAGTGATTGGTTCACCTTCACCAAGGTTTTACTACTCCAAGAGAGTAACCTTCACTTGAGCAACCTCACAACCCAACTTCCCCAACCCCTTATACAACCAACAAAGAATCTTTCTACTCAAAAATCTCACTTGTAAGCTTGTATTTTGTGTTGGCAAAAGTCCCTTGTCTTCTTGTGCTTTGGGGTTTTTATAGAAGGTGAGAAATGGCTCCAAAAGGCTCTCCAACGGTCAAATATTAAATGCTGTCAAAACTAGCCGTTGGCCTGTCGGACGTCCGACAGGTGCCTGTCAGACGTCCGAACCCTGCGTCCGAACGTAGGCAGAGAGTCATCAAATCTTTGCGAAATTTCTCGGACGTCCGATGCGATCGATGTGCGTCCGAGGCGTGCGTCCGATCCTTCCGGACGTCCGATGCTTCCTCACGAGCGTCCGACAGAGTTTCCTTCTTGATGTTCTTCATCCTTTCGGACGTCCGATAGTTTCCTTTTGGCCGTCCGACATGAGTGACCTGATTTTGCTTCTTCATTTGGTTGGTTTTCTTTCCTTGACACCATTGAACCTGATTCTAACAAATTTCTCACATAAAAACATTAGACCAAATCTACATTTTGGTTTGTTAATCATCAAAACCAAGGATTGATCGACCAAGGTCAACAATCTCCCCCTTTTTGATGATGACAAACAAAATGAAGATTTCTTTTATCAAATAAGTTCAAATAAAGCTCCCCCTTAGAAAGTGCCAACATGCAAAGAAATTTCAATAAATCCTACTCCCCCTTTTGGCATCAATCAAAAAGCAAACTCCCCCTTTATTTTTCAAGTCAAGACCATAATAGGGTCCTTGGGAGTTATTACAACATGATCTAGCAATCCACATGGATTTCATACCTTTTCTCATATTTTTCTTTACATAGCAATCATTTTGCATGTGTCCAAATTGGCAACAAAAGTGACACATGATAGAAGTATTTTGCACATAAGTGGATTTAATGCAACTAATTTTCTTAGCAAACTTATTTGTGCCTTGAAAAGATTTGCTTTCTTTTGTTTGAGAAAACTTTTGTTTTTCATTTTGGAGAACCTCGTTCAAGTCATTAATTCTTTTCTTTAACAAATTTTGTTCCTCCAACATTTTTTCATAAAACTTTGTTTTCTCTTCCAACTTCCTTTTCAAATTATTTTTGCAATAAAAAACACCTTTTTGATTTTTTAAATCATCATTTTCCATTCTCAAACATTTGTTTTCTTGAAAAAGTTTGGAGTTTTCTTCCAACAAATCATTTATTTTTGTTTTCAAATCTTTATTTTTAGCATAAGATTTTTTCAAACTTTTATGCATTTTAATCATAAGAGTTTTCACATCATCATCTTCATTATCTTCATCACAAGAAGAGTGATAAGAACTTACCTCATCTTCTCCAACGGCCATTAGTGCCATTTGGGCAAACTCTTCTTTTTCTCTTTTTGAATTGCATTCATCCCATGTAATTTTGCAATCTCCTCTTGAACATCTCTTGTTGAAGATCTTCTTGAAACTTTTGATGTGAGGAGTTATATCATTGTCCACTTCCATGATTTCATTACCCATGAAGGATGGGTTATCCCCCACTTAAGATGCTTTAAAAGCTATGCCTCTCTTATACATTCTTGCATTTTCTTCCTCTTGCACTTTGAATTTCAGCTTTAATTCATAAGAGGTTAGGGTATCCACAAGAGATTCAATGGACATAGAATTTAAATCCTTTGCCTCTTCTATAGCATTTATTTTGTTTTCCCATTCTTTTGGCAAGGCATTCAAAATCTTTCTATTTTTCTCACCCAAAGAATATTCTTTTCCAAGCAATTTAAGATCTTCAATAATGTCACAAAATCTACTACACATCTTATCAACATTTTCAAGAGGATGCATTTTAAAAAATTCATATTGAGAAACAAGTAAAGATTTCTTTTGTTCTTTAATATCTTGATTACCTTCATGAAATACACACAATTTATCCCAAATATCTTTAGCTGATTTACAACCTTTAATCCTACTAGATTCATTTACATCTAATGCATTGTACAATATACACATGGCCTTGGCATTCAAAGAAAGGTATCTCTTGTCTTTTTCATTCAATTCTTGTCTAGTCTTTAATCTACTCAAATTGGTGATAGAGTCAACTATTTTAGCTTCATAAGGACCATCTTCTACCACATACCATAATTCAATGTAAACAGATTGTAAGAAAATCATCATTCTTTGTTTCCACATGCTAAAATGAGAACCATTAAACATAGGTGGTCTATCAATAGATTGCCCTTCTAAAAAAGAAACTTTTATGGTTGCCATGATCTTTACTCTAAGCGGTCAAGCTTGATCAAAAGAGACCAAGCTCTGATACCAATTGTAAGAGCCCGGTGCAACCCAATGAGTACAAACAAATTCACAATGATGCACAAAGATATATCAAATTTAAGCACAATAAAGAAAACTTAATTAAAGAGAAAAGATAAGAAATGCAAACCAAATATCAATCCAATAGCCTCTTCAATAGATGGCGATGCTAACCAAGATGT
This sequence comes from Coffea eugenioides, assembly GCF_003713205.1. Taxonomy (NCBI): domain Eukaryota; kingdom Viridiplantae; phylum Streptophyta; class Magnoliopsida; order Gentianales; family Rubiaceae; genus Coffea; species Coffea eugenioides. The sequence goes on from NC_040039.1 coordinate 18,713,134, forward strand.
ACAAGTGAAGGCTCACTCCTTCCTCACCCCAAACACACTTTGGTTGAGCCAAGGAGTTTTACAACAATTCTAGTTAACCCTCAACAGCCTACACTTGAAAGATCACTCACCCAATTAAGAACTATTTTATACAAATGAGGCAACCTTCACCAAGGTTTTACCACTCTAAGTGATTGGTTCACCTTCACCAAGGTTTTACTACTCCAAGAGAGTAACCTTCACTTGAGCAACCTCACAACCCAACTTCCCCAACCCCTTATACAACCAACAAAGAATCTTTCTACTCAAAAATCTCACTTGTAAGCTTGTATTTTGTGTTGGCAAAAGTCTCTAGTCTTCTTGTGCTTTGGGGTTTTTATAGAAGGTGAGAAATGGCTCCAAAAGACTCTCCAACGGTCAAATATTAATTGCTGTCAAAACTAGCCGTTGGCCTGTCGGACGTCCGAACCCTGTCGTCCGAACCCTGCGTCCGAACGTAGCAGAGAGTCATCAAATCTTTGCGAAATTTCTCGGACGTCCGATGCGATCGATGTGCGTCCGAGGCGTGCGTCCGATCCTTCCGGACGTCCGATGCTTCCTCACGAGCGTCCGACAGAGTTTCCTTCTTGATGTTCTTCATTCTTTCGGACGTCCGATAGTTTCCTTTTGGGCGTCTGACATGAGTGACCTGATTTTGCTTCTTCATTTGGTTGGTTTTCTTTCCTTGACACCATTGAACCTGATTCTAACAAATTTCTCACATAAAAACATTAGACCAAATCTACATTTTGGTTTGTTAATCATCAAAACCAAGGATTGATCGACCAAGGTCAACATCATTTTTCCCTTATCAACTTGCTGCTTCGAGACATACACACTACAAGAAATTTGGTCATTAGTGACAACATTTTCCAGTGATGAAAAAATGTCGTCACAAAATGGGGCCCATTAGCCACAACACGAAAAGTTGACTGAGAGGAGCAAAGGCATCAGTGATGACCTTGAATTTTCGTCATAGTTGGACTCCCGCCACATTGCGCCAAACTACATCAGCGACGACTATGTAGATGTTATCAGTAATAATTCCCCTTTCTTTGACAACTTGGTTGTTGTTGTCATTGATAATAATGGAACTAGTTAGTGACAACTTTCTCTTGTCACGATCTGATTTAAAATATATATACACTATAGCAATTGTTATTCTGTATTTGCTCTCTAATGAATTTTTTAATCGTTAGGAACTCAAATTTTGTCATGTAAATTAATATTAGTGCAATAATTTGAAGTGAAATTAACCATTTGAAACAAATCATCTCTCCTTATTATAAAATAACTAAAAAAAAATTCTGGAGTATTGGGCAAAAATAATGGAAAGAAAGATAAATAAGTTGTAATTTAGTTCACAATTTTGAGAAAGTGATATCAATATTAATATCGGATTAGCTGTTATGTTACTGGTGGAATGTCAGCCTCGTCCACCGCACAATGTTGGAATTCTGAATAAAATTTGGAGTGGCGCCCACCCCCGTATACGGGGTTAGCCAAAAAAAAAAAAATCGGATCAACTGTTTGATGCCATAAAAAAATTAACTATTTGAAGCAAAACCAAGGTGCATTTACCACTGTAGTATTGCAACATAATTTTCTCACCCATTATGAATATTTTCACAAAAATATTTAAAAGTAGCAAGTAATAATATATTAGTAAAATATTAATTCAACTAAAATGTTGGAAACTAAAAAACTTTGTTTGAAATTTTGGTACTCAACAAGTAAGGGGGAAATCTAAGGAATTGAAATTTCATTCAAAGTCAATAGTTTGTGGAGAAGCGCGGAATTGACTTGAACACTTAGTGAAACCAATACATCGGTGGTCATGTTTAGTCATTCACCGAACAAAACACTACCAGCCATGAGCCAACAGCCAACACTTAGAACCAAATAACACACTGCTCCTCATCTCTGCCGAAACATCTCCTCGCCATCTGCTAATCGATCTTGGCTCCGAAATGATCAAATGGAAGACCACATTTAGCAGCAACTCTGTGATAGCCCCACTTTCCCCTAAGGCGTACAAAAGGGGTCAGCGGACTGCCTGTCCAGCTCTCGCCAGGACTAACGAGGCAGTTAAATACGTTCTAAAACGTTCCGGAAGGTAATAGCGCGCTCAAACGAAACAAAACCATGAAATGAAAACGGAATATCGGAGCCGCACATGAACAGTGTCAATCACATTTATACATGTAAGGTTCCCCACTTACAACTCAAAAGATAGTATTAAAACAAAATACATTTAGGTTCCCAACCATCAAGGAGTTATACAAAAGTATATTCAACTAGCTCAACTTGGCTTCAAATTCACAGTTTCCAAAAGGTATTCACATCCCTGTAAGGAAAACAAAGGCAATGGAGTGAGCTTTCGCCCAATGAGGTACACTCATGCAGATCAGTAAAGTTCACATAAGCACAAAGTTGCTTAGTCCAAACGTTCAACAAGTAATCCAAACTAACATTACATTTAAATTCAATAAAAGGATATAGGCGGCTCTCAAGAGCCCTTTTCCCTCGCTTGCCGTACTTGATTTCACCTCGTTGACCCTCCGTCAACGCTTAAGGAGTAACCAATACCGTAGACTCCACTTTCACCGATTCCTTCCACCTCACATACCCTTATCGGGCCCGAACTCCATTCAGTGTACAATGGTAATACTCGAGTATACCGGAATCAAGGGTCTCATACCCAATGATTCCATAGAAACAGTCCCCACGGCTTATCAATCTCCTTGACCATGCCCTTGCTGGCTCGAGTCAATCGACAGCCAATGGGGTTGAGCTCAAAATAAACAGTAAGAGTCGTTGGATACACGTCCAAACGACACCAGTTCAAGTACATTCAAAGACATTCAATTGATACTGTAACAGTCACATAAACGAGTCACATAAGCCATTGAGTGTAAGAGTGATAAAGTACACCCTTAACTCAACCAAGCTCATCAGTACACACAAGTATTCAAGCCATAAATTTCAAGTATAGCGAAGCCATGAAGTAACAAGTATGTGAGTAATACGCTCACCAGTCAAGCAAGGAAAAGATTTCACAAATTGCGGTCCAACGAGCGCCTAGCGTCACCGGCACGCCCTAAAACATACAAGTAAACACATTGAGACTCGAATACGAGTCATAAACTGAATCTACATACTACTATAGTAAGACCATATAAAACGTATAAGTGCAAAAATCAAACTAGGGCATGTGCGGAAATGAAGTTTAGGTTGGAAAACAAAAGGCAGATTTGATGTTGCTTAGCGGAATGAACACAACTGAAGCTACACTTATCGGATTCAGTGCAATTACACCATTTCGAAGCTAAGGAAAAGGGCTACAACTTTACTGAAGACCACTCAGTCCAGTTCGTAGTGTAGCTAGGTCAAAATTTCAATGTACCAAACCAGAACCGCATAAACAGGTTAGCCAACCGTATTCTGGTTAAATGACCATAAATCAGGCTACCGAAGTCCAATTGGGGCGTTTCCAAGGGCGTTGGAAAGCTAAGACACAGAACTACAACTTTTGTGTTTTGACCAAAGATTAAATCAGTACGCATCAAGCTGAACAGACACGGCCAGATCGGGTGAAATGTCAACCCTGTTCACCGAACTCTATGTACGGTAGTCCGGGTATTTCTGTCTTTTCTCAGGTTACCAATCTCAGATTGGGCTGAAATTTTACAGAAAACTATAAAACATTATTTCCTACAACTTTCATGTTTTAACCTAAGGCTAATTCGGCCTTATTCCTATCCAAATAGTACCGGGCAGAATGGGGTTAATTGAAACCCTAATCTGGAATTTTCCGCACAAAGTGGAAATTTTCCGCAATTAGCTACAATTTACGCACTATGGCTTCATTCTAGACTATTCCAAGCCATCATCCATGGCCACACAATACTAAACATATGAAAACAGAAAAAATCAAGAATAAATATAAAATTCACCAATCTCTTCCAAAACTCAAGAAATCTTTCATAAAATCACATCTTTAACCAACATAAGTCATTAATTTAACATTATCAAGACCAAAGATGGAATTCCTTACCTACTCACCTTGCAACCTCAAGAAAGGAAGCTACTTAGCACCAATTTCTTCCAACCCACTCCACCAACTACTTCAATACCACCTAGCTAAGGATTTTTATGGATTGATTTGAAGTTTAAACGGTTGATTTGCTAGATTGAGCAAGATTGAGGCAAGAAAATTGAGAGCTTTTCCTTTCTTTTCTTCCTAGAGAGGGCCGGCCAAGAAGCTTGCAAATGAGGATGATTTTTGGGTCAATTTTTGTTTAATTGGTAAAGTGATGAATAGTGGTCAAAGGTAAGATTAAATCACCAAGTGACACTTGGCACTCTCATTAAATACAAAGCTATCCTTTTGTCTCTCCCACACTAATTCATTTGGTAACCTCTAATTATCTTTTAACACCTAGTAGAATAAACCCGGTATACAAAACTTAATCTAACTGGCCGAATTTTACCAAACTTTCCGCACTAGCGGGTCCCACGTCCAGTATACGCTCTTAATTTCTCAAAGACTAACCGATACTAGAAAAATAATTTAAAAACTATATTTACTCATAAAAATTATCTAGAAAATTTTCCTAATAAAGAAAATGCAGAAAAGCATGCACTTAAATAGAATAAACCTAGAAAATGAGAAAATTTACGGGTTCTTACACCCTCTCCCCCTTAGAAGAATTTCGCCCTCGAAATTTCTCACCTTGACTCACGAAAAGTTCAGGGTATTTTTTTTGCATTTCTTCTTCCACCTCCCAGGTAGCTTCCTCTACCCCATGATTTTCCATAATATCTTTACCAAAGGAATCCGCTTGTTTCTCAGCTCCTTCACTTTTCGATCTAGCAACTGTACAGGTTTCTCTTCATAAGTGAGCGAGTCATCTATTTCGATTTCTTCTGGCTGTAAGATATGAGATGGGTCGGGATAGTATTTCTTAAGCATCGAGACGTGGAAGACGTCGTGAATTCTGGATAGACTGGACGGTAGTTCCAGGCGATACGCTACCTTACCAGCTGTCGCGCACCATTTTTTATAAGAAAAATAACGAGTTTAGAAAAATGGCTTTTGATTCAATTTTTTGATTGAAAAACGAATTTTGATTTAAAAAAAATGAAAAAATGTGGGTCTAAATGGGACTTGAAAATGCGACGATTTGACCCAAAATACAGTTTAAAAGGGTTTTTTGAAATAAAAATCGGAGTCGCCACTTGGTATAGAGTTAAGGTGTACCAAGTCACCTAAAATGAATTTTTTAAAGGAAAAGGTAGAAAGAAACCCCTTTTAAACGACTCCTAGTCTACGTAAACCAACGAAAAAGGTTCGGGAGTCACATTTGACGAATGGGAAGGCAAGGATAAAAATCCAAGGCACCCCTTCGACCTAGCCAAGGCTAGTTGCGTGATTTAGTCAAAGATTTTCTTATTCTTAACCTAAAAATTTATCACATTTGGATGTACTATATGAATGCAAACCCTAGACCTAGGAGGGTGTTGGGGGATCGAAATGTATATTTAAAGCTTATTTGGTATCAATCACATTAATTGTGACGCCCAATGAAGACTCTTCGAAGAAGTCACGAATAATGCAAAGATATGAGACTCCAAGAAAAGAAAAGGAATAAAATAATTATACAAATATACATGTCTCAAAGGAGTGCATCATGTCGGGTACGGGGGACTAATGTGCGTGACTCAATTTTCCCTTTTAATAGAGGGAATACGAGCGTGCTAAGGCTAGAAAGCCAAACTCGTCCATATCCCATACGCAAGGGGTTTTCCTAATCTAGCATGCAAATGATTTAACCTAGTTTCTATTTCTTAAATGAAATGCAAGTCTAATGTTATGTTTTCATACAAAGGGGGTAAGTAATATACACATATAAGGGGAAATACGGAATAGGGGATATAAATAGAAAGGAATATGGGATAAAGAATGTATATATAGAAGAAAAATGTCATGTAACATGGAAAAGACCCTAAAAAAGTGAAAACATGCATGAGATGAAGTGTAGTCATACAAACATCAATCACATTAATTGTGACGCCCAATGAAGACTCTTCGAAGAAGTCACGAATAATGCAAAGATATGAGACTCCAAGAAAAGAAAAGGAATAAAATAATTATACAAATATACATGTCTCAAAGGAGTGCATCATGTCGGGTACGGGGGACTAATGTGCGTGACTCAATTTTCCCTTTTAATAGAGGGAATACGAGCGTGCTAAGGCTAGAAAGCCAAACTCGTCCATATCCCATACGCAAGGGGTTTTCCTAATCTAGCATGCAAATGATTTAACCTAGTTTCTATTTCTTAAATGAAATGCAAGTCTAATGTTATGTTTTCATACAAAGGGGGTAAGTAATATACACATATAAGGGGAAATACGGAATAGGGGATATAAATAGAAAGGAATATGGGTTAAAGAATGTATATATAGAAGAAAAATGTCATGTAACATGGAAAAGACCCTAAAAAAGTGAAAACATGCATGAGATGAAGTGTAGTCATACAAACATGATCTAGCGTGTGGAGGGCTCCTAAGGGTCTAGCGTTGGACTAGCCCATGTCTACAAATTCTCACTAGCATTAGACTAGTGGAAAATCGGAACAAAGAGCCACAACTAGCATTGGACTAGTGTGGATCCGAGAAATTGACCACAACTAGCATTGGACTAGTGTGGTGACGTCACACATCGGTTACAATCAAATAAATCATGTAAGACCTAATAAAAGCATGTAAACACATAAATCACATATAGCACATAACACATAAGCATGATATCTAGATGCAAGACCCTAAGAAAACGGTAACACATAACACATAGACATGCAAATCACACATAAGGCAAATAAAGCAAATAAAGCCCTAACTATTACATTCGGGGGAAGCCTACTACAACCTAAGAAGGGGGAATAACATAAATAATTAAAAGGAATACCTAACTATTACAATTGTGGCATTTAATTGCCTTCCCAAATAATTACAAATTAAACTTAAATAAATATACAAAAGTGGCAGCAAATAAATAAGCGAAATAAAACATTCAAAAGGCATGCAATTAAGCACATAGAGTCACGTAGGGGCACATAGAGTCAAGAAAAATCAAAATAAGGAGTAGAGTGTACCTCCCTTGCATTGGTCATCAAATGAAGGGAAAAATTAGCTTCAAAACAATAAAAAGGTCAAGGCACCAAGTAAATAGTAAAATATGAATACAAACACAAAAATAAGTTAAACCACCAAATCACCAAATCCTTCCCAATTGCAACTTAAATGTAATCAAATAATGCATAGTTACAAAGAAGGTAAATTACCAATCGATCCAAAGAGCAAGCATTAACCAAATATTCAAGTCCAATTGGAATATTTTGGGAACTTCAAAGGTCCATAAGCAATGGCAAAGTCAAGTAATAGTTCAAATTGCAATGACTCTAGGGCCTAATTGCAAGAAATTAGAACATAATTGAGCCTTTGTAACATGAGGAGGAACATGTGGGGTTGGAATGCAAATTTTTGAAAGATTTGCATGCATGCAATCAAAAATTTTCGGCCAAAGCTAAAGCTTTTCTTTCTTTTGCTTCTATCATTTCTGCTGCCATCTTATTCCCATTTAGCCAAGACATTTCTATGCAAAAGCAAACCAAGAACTTCCTAATGGATTTGATAAATCAACTCAAACGAAAAGAAAACTTGGGATAAAGGGAAGAGGAAGATAAAACACATCGGAAGGCCATGATCATTTCCTAAAAATCCAACTCAGACTTTCATAGAAAAAAGCAAAACCAACACAAGATGATGATCACTGATGGGCTTAACCACTAAGCTCCCAAATATGCACACGACATCTCAGTTATACAGCGAACAAATCAAGCATTTCAAGCAAGCAACTCATCATGTATCTGATGTTTTTATTTCAAAACTAACGCCTAAGCTACGCAAGACAGGGAAAAGAAACAATGGCAAAAGAATCATCAAGGAACATGACATGTTAAAGCTGCGGAACAAATCCACCAAACCAACGGCAAAAGATTTGACAGTTCATACATCCTTTTAACAGAAAGGACTTTTCTTGCGCTGGTTTCTTGAGCTGCAACTTCACAACTTTTCTTGCTGCAATTTTCTTGGCAGCTCATCAAACACGTATGTTCAGGTAAACTCAAATAGATCCCAGGCACTTATCGATTAGAACCCAACAATAATCACCATCACATAGAGAAATACCATGGAAAATAGAAAACTAAAGCTCAAAACCTTCCCTCCTACAAAATCCGCATGCATATGAAACATTTAAACACCCCAATGAACCTGTAGATGCATCAACTAGTGCCCCTAATTCAACCCAACTCATGTTTGAACCGAGCAACCAAACAAAAACAACTCCCGTTACTGTAATTTTTCCCCCCTTAGAAACCTAGTACGAACAAAGCCCTAAATCTAGATCTATATATGACGAAAGATTCTGAATAAAGAACAATGAAAAAATTTTCCACTCGGGTATTTCAAGGGGTTGTAACAAACCCGATGGTTTTTGATGCTCCGCCTTAACCTATTGGCAAACGAGACATTTTTGCACGTACAGAGCGATTTCCTTCTTCATGTTATCCCACCAATATGTTCCTTTTAGGTTCTGATACATCTTGCTACTACCCGGATGGATCGTATATTTGGATCGATGAGCCTCCTCTAAGATCTCCGTTTTTAACGTTTCATCTTTAGGCACCACCACTCGGTTTCGGTATTTTAGAGTACCCTCGGGACTAAAGTTGAAGTCGGTTGATTCCCCTTTTTCCACCTTCTCTCCCCACTTTCTCACCATCGAATCCTTCTTTTGCGCTTCTTTAATTCGCTTTAGTAGGGTGGATGTTACCTTAATATTACCAAAAATCACCTGATGACTCCCAAGGCAGGGTTTCCACTCGCAAACGCATTCTAACAAATCCCACTCTTTGATCATTAACCCTGCTACTTGAGCCTTGCGACTTAAGGCATCAGCCACTACGTTCGCCTTCCCCGGATGGTAGTTGATAGTGCAGTCGTAATACTCCAGGAATTCCATCCACCGTCGCTGCCTTATATTCAATTCCTTTTGTGAAAAGAGGTACCTAAGGCTCTTGTGGTCTGAATAAACCTCGAAGGTCACCCCGTACAAGTAGTGTCTCTACTTTTTCAGAGCGAAAACAACTGTGGCTAACTCAAGATCGTGGATCAGGTAATTCTACTTGTGGGGTTTCAACTTCCTAGAAGCAAAAGATATCACATTCCGGTTATGCATTAGCACAGACCCCAGACCTTCCCGCGACGCGTCGGTATAAACGGTAAACCCGTCTACTCCGTTGGCAAGACTAGAACTGGCGCCATAGTCAATCTTTTCTTTAACTCCTGAAAACTTATTTCGCATTTGGCATCCCACACAAACCGACCATGCTTCTTTGTCAAGTCGGTTAAAGGACCGGCCAGTTTGAAAAAGTCTTTAATGAAACGTCAGTAATACCCCGCCAACCCTAGAAAACTACGAATCTCCATGGAGTTTTCTAGCCTCTTTCAACTGGTCACGGCCTCTACTTTCGCCGGGTCAACCGAGATGCCCTCATGAGAAATTACGTGCCCTAAAAAAGAGATTTTCTCCAGCGAAAACTCGCATTTACTGAACTTAACGTACAATCGATGCTCTCTTAGGGTTTGCAAAATGACTCTTAGGTGATGCTCATGCTCCTCACGAGTCTTGGTGTAGACCAGGATGTCGTCGATAAAGACAATGACGAATCGATCCAGGTAGGGCTTAAAAACCCTATGCATTAAATCCATAAAGGCGGCAGGGGCATTGGTCAGTCCAAAGGGCATAACTGCAAATTCGTAGTGCCCGTATCTCGAGTTGAAAACAGTTTTCGGAATATTTTCCTTCCTAATCAACAGTTGGTAATACCCCTGTCGAAGATCTAATTTCGAGAAGACCACTGCTCCTTGCAACTGGTCGAACAACTCATCAATATGGGGCAGTTGATACTTATTTTTAATCGTCACATTGTTTAGCTCCTGATAGTCTATACACATCCGCAAACTCCCATCCTTCTTCTTCACAAACAGTACAGGGGCTTCCCAAGGAGACTCTGACGGCCCCACTTCTCCCTAAGGCGAACCAGAGGGTTGACGGGTCGCCTGCCTAGCTCTCGCCAGGACTCACGCAAGGAAACTGGCTAAACCCTTCCGACGTATAACTTAAACCATTACAAAATTCGTCACCCGAACAAGCCAATCCTTAAAACGACCAAAAACACTAAGGACACATTAACTTCAGAGATAACATTACCATTGGACAACTGAACATCCACTCTTACGTACATCTCCAATCAGATTAAAACATAACTGCATTTATATATTACAAACCACAAAGTGAAATCATAAACCCAAATACATTCATACAAGTCAAATAACAACTCAGGGTTTGCACTTTTCCAACTTCAAGTGGCAACCCAAGATGAAAGATACATTGTCTGATTCAAAACAACATTCATAAAAGGTAAAGGCAGACTTCAGGTCTCTCAAATGCCAGAACCTGTTCAGGAAAACAAGTAACGTGGGGTGAGCTAAAACTCAGTGGTGCCCCAAACATGCAATCATATAAAACAAGTAGCAAATAATAACTCCAAACTAAAATTCAACAAGTAGGAAAGTGTATAACAGCACAGGGTAGGATACAGGATTCTCAAGAGTCATTTTCCACGAACTTGATCAAAATTTAACCACAGTTGACCCTCCGTCAACTCTCACTATCTAAAGTCCTAGTAGATTTTTTTTTCTTTGCTCTTAACATGCTCCGGCCAACTTACTCCCACCGGGCCCGTTCTTCTCACGAGAGAATTTGGTATTACTCAAGTATACCTTTTTATAGCCTAGTCGAGGGATTCACCCAACGACGTCACAACAAGTGGTTACCAAGTCAGGATAAGAGGCCCTCCCACCCTAAGGTGTGGTACATTCCCCTGCCTGGTGGTTTAGTTGACGAGTCCACGCTCCAGTCAACAGTTGCAAGGTTTTTGGTACTTGAATTAGGATAAGAGACCCTCCCACCCTCAAGTGTGGTACATTCCCCCACTCAGTACTTAACTAGAGCGAACAAAATATTCGAGAAAATATTTCAAGCAAATCACCACTCGAAAGGGCTAGTGCGATAAAGTACACACTGCCCATTTCGATGGATCAGGAAAACCACTATCCGATTATCACATAACAAGTCAAGAAAGCACTTTAACAAGATAAACATAGAACAAGCAAGGACACTCACCAAAAGTGAAGCTCAAAGGTCAAGCTGGGAATCGAAATCCACGTCCTCGCTAAACCCTAAAAGACCAAGTTTTAAAACAATAAGTTTTACTATACAAGTTCTTGGTTTATGTATGAAAAATTATCTGGTATATAACTAATTTATCTTCTCAAAATAAAACAACAATTCTCTTAGAGTTAAAACTAGTAAAAGTGATAAAATATTTCGTATGGTTTCTTTAAAGGTACTTTCTTTCTAGAGGTGCAAACCAGAACTAACTTACTTCAAATAAGGTTTCTTGCCGAACAAGTTTTCTACGCCTTTTATTTAAAATTACTAAAATCTCGTGTTTTTGACAATTTTCCTCTAAAACAACTAGTCAGGGACAATTTTACGAAAAATCTAGAGTTTAGAAGTTAGTGCAATTATTAAGTAATAAGGCTAGTTTAAGCAAAGGAAAGAATTAACTAGTGGCAAGATTTAAAAGTCCCGACACACGAATTTTAGCATTATCATACCATACTCAATTTCTATAGCTTGATACTAGGACAAAATGTTTCAACAAAGCTTGGTTTAAAAGTACTCGAGTTCAAAGGACCAAAACGGACTTCACGATTCCAATTCACTTGCACATTATATTCCAATTTGCCAATATAGCAAAATCACAATTCAAATATCAATTTCACTAGGGTTTCATCAATCATTAGTCCTAGGTCTCAACAAGTTCAATTCTAATCAAAAATTAAACAAAGGAAGTCCAAGACATCAAAATAATTCCAAACCACAAGTCATGGACTTTCCAAGTGCATTTCGGCCAAATCACTTAAACAATTCCACCAAAAATTTAACTCTTGTAAAGATTACTCAAATGGCCAAGAGTTTCATCAATCATTAGCTCTTGGCATCAAACAATCACTTCTTACAACAAATCAACCGGAAATTCGACCCAAAACATAAAGGAAAGTCACGGCTAGCTTAACTCACAAGTAACTCTAGAAATTCAGATTTTTTTTTCTTTCATCCACGGCTTAATCAGCAACATGCATGACCAAATAACTAATTAACTATCAGTTTAATCCAAAACCAGGTTCGGACATCATTAAAAAAAAAATCATCAACCAACCAGAATTTCATCCAAGGCTTCTCGGTTGGCTTGCATGCAAGCAGATTCTGCACCGCTTCGATTTTCTTACTTATTCAAGGCTGATTAACCTCATGAAAAGCTTAATCATCCAGTTTTTAGTTAGCTAAACACACATCTAGGCTCAGATCACCTTAAATTAACAAATTAAAGCTGCAATTCCCAGCTCAATCTCTCGGCAATTCCCATTTTCTTCATAATCAGATTTTCCTGTGACTTAATTCATCATCCAACTGCACAACCATCACATGCATGCTCATAAGCAACTTTATCTACCTATAATTAACTAGTCTAAGTCCAGAATTTACCTCAACTTGAAGCTCAACTCACGCGACAAACAGCTGCAATTTTTCTCTCCTCTCGGCTTGCTAAGGAACTCGGGTATGGCTGGTCTGAGCTCGGTTAGTGCAGGCTGTGGTGTTGGTTGTTGGAGTTGATCACAAGTGGTTGAAGATGAGGAAGGAAATGGTCAGTTCTCGGCAGTGATGAAGAACATGAAGACAGATAACTCGCACAAACTACCTCTTGCTCTCTCTCTCTCTCTCTCGGACAGTTTAGAAATGCAGCTTGCCAACTCTCTCTCTCCCTTGCTCAAGCTTACAAATGAAATGGAGGAAGTGTTGGCTCTCGGTCCTCTTCACCAGCTCACGGATGGAATGAAGGAAGAACGGTAAGTCTCTCTCTTTTCCCTCTAACTTACGGACAGAAAGAAAAAAAAATAAAGAGCTCGGCCCTCTCTCTCACTTCACTCTCGGTTCGCGGCAGAAGAAGGAAATGGAAATGGAATTGTTGTGGTGAATTGGAGTTGATGTAGTGGTGTGGGTGTAGTGGGGATGAGCCGGCAGTATGGAAGTGCTTGGATTTGAAGCTTGCCCAATGAAGTTCCATGACTGCATGGTTAATTTGAGATGGAGGAAGGCTAATTTGGTCTTTTAACATCTTGTCCGACCTTCCACTTAGGTCCTCACTCATAATCTAATTCCAAAATTTTACCCCAAATGAAATTTGATAGCCTACTAGTATACTAATATCGCAAAAATTTAATTATCGAGATTTTAATGTCCTAAGTGAAATTATAAAGGGTTTTGACCTAAAATCGATTTCGTCTTAATTCTAGGTTCCCGTTGACACTTAACATTATTAACACTTAGAATTAGCGATCAGAATTCAAAGAATTAATATTAAAGCAATAAAACAATCTACATCAAGAAATATTATTTTAACTTGGCAAAGTTCAAATAGTTTTGCACAATTAAATTATTTGTAACATAAGAATTATTATATTTTTTCCATACTTACTTAAGAACAAATGAAAATAAAATTTATTAAAAGTCTAAAATGCAAATGCAATATGTATATATATATATATATATATATATATATATATATTTTCAAGGTTCTCACATCCTCCCCCCCTTAAATGAATTTTGTCCTCAAAATTTTCACCTTCTATAGAAATAATTCGGGGTATTTTCTCTGCATATCCTCTTCTAGTTCCCAAGTTGCCTCCTCTATTCCACGATTTCTCCATAGAATCTTCACCAAAGGAATTTTCTTACCTCTCAATTCTTTCACTTCTCTTTCCAAAATCTTAACCGGTCCTTCTTCATAAGTTAACGACTCATCCACCTCAATTTCTTCCAATTGCAACACATGGCTTGGGTCGGGGTGATATTTCTTGAGCATAGAAACATGAAATACATTGTGAACCTTGGCCATGCTCGCAGGTAACCTCAACTGATACGCCACTTTACCAATTCGTTTCAAAATTTCAAAAGGTCCAATATACCTCGGCTTTAGCTTCTTACCCTTTTTGGACACTACTCCGCCCTTCAAGGGTTTAACTCTTAGAAAAACTCTGTCTCCCACTTCGAATTCCAAATCTTTTCTCCTTGTGTCGGCATAGCTCTTTTGTCGACTCTGGGCAGTTTGAAACCTTTCTCTAATTAGTTTCACTTTCTCATGAGTTTCTTCCATCCAAGGTATAGCCGTTGGGTCTAAAATTTTCTTCTCTCCCACTTCATCCCAATGAATCGGAGATCGACACCTTCTCCCATACAATGCCTCATAAGGTGCCATTTGAATTGAAGTGTGATAGCTGTTATTATAGCCAATTCTACTAAGGTCATATACTGACTCCATTTACCTCCAAAATCCAATATACACGACCTCAGCATATCTTCCAAAGTCTGAATTGTCCTTTCTGACTGCCCGTCTGTTTGGGGATGATAAGCAATGCTAAATTTTAACTTGGTCCCCAATGTCTCTTGAAATTTCTGCCAGAAACGTGAAACAAACCTTTGGATCTCGATCAGACACAATGCTTATAGGAATACAAAGCAATCTCATGATCTCTTCTGTGTACAACTTGGCTAGTTTCTCCAAAGAAAAGCTCATGCTCACAGGTAGAAAATGTGCGGACTTGGTAAGCCTGTCAACTATCACCCAAACCGCATCACATCTTTTTTGACTTCGAGGCAATCCCGTTACAAAATCTATGGTTATGTGTTCTCATTTCCATTCGGGAATTTCTAGTGGCTGCAATAGACCAGAGGGTTTCTGATGTTCAGCTTTTACTTGTTGGCATATCAGACATTTTTGTACAAATTCCGCCACGTCCTTTTTCAAACCCTTCCACCAATATAACTCTTTCACATCGTGATACATTTTGTTCACTCCTGGGTGTATAGTATACCTTGATCGATGTGATTCTTCTGGAATTTCTTTCCTTAACTTTTCATCAACTGGAACCACAATTCGATCTCGAAACCTTAACACTCCTTCAGACCCTAATTTAAAGTCTAGGGTTTCTCCTTTTTGCACTTTCTCCAACTTTTTCTGGATTATAGGGTCCGTTTTCTGTGCCTCCTTAATACGCTCCAATAATGGTGACTTCAACGACAAGTTCCCAAATAAAATCTTCAATCTCTCCAAGTGAGGGTTCCAAATACTAACCTCTTCTAACATGTCCCATTCTTTTACCATTAACCCCGCTACTTGGGCCTTTCTACTTAGAGCGTCTGCTACCACGTTGGTTTTTCCTGGGTGGTAGTTGATAGAACAATCATAATCTTCTAAAAATTCTACCTACCGCCTCTGTCTCAAATTCAATTCCTTTTGGGAGAACAAGTACTTAAGGCTCTTGTGGTCCGTATAAACTTCAAAGGTCACACCATACAAGTAATGCCTCCATTTCTTTAAGGCAAAGACCACTGCGGCCAGTTCTAGGTCATGCGTTAGGTAATTTTGTTCGTGAGGCTTCAATTTTCTAGAGGCATAGGCAACTACCTTACCCTTTTGCATGAGTACGCATCCTAGACCTTCCCTAGAGGCATCAGAGTATACGACATAACTTTCTACTCCGTCAGGCAATGCCAAAACAGGAACTGATGTTAAGCGCTTCTTTAACTCCTGAAAGCTTGACTCGCACTTTGGAGTCCAAATGAACTTATTATTTTTCTTTGTCAGCTCTGTCATAGGTCCAACAATCTTCGAAAAGTCCTTGATGAACCGCTTGTAATAACCTGCTAAACCCAAGAAACTTCTAACCTCTGTTGGAGTTTCTGGCTGCTTCCACGTTGTGACTGCCTCAACTTTTGCCGGATCCACTGCAATTCCATCCTTAGAAACTTTGTGCCCTAGAAAAGAAATTTCTTCCAGCCAAAACTCGCACTTGCTAAATTTAGCATATAGCTTATGCTCTCTTAAGATCTGCAGAACTATCTCCAAGTGTTTAGCATGTTCTTCTCGAGTCTTAGAATATACTAGGATATCATCAATAAAAACTACTACAAACTGATCCAAGTACTTTTTAAAGACTCTCTGCATTAAGTCCATGAAGGCAGCCAGTGCATTGGTTAATCCAAATGGCATGACTGCAAAATCAAAATGTCCATATCTTGTATTAAAAGCAGTCTTAGGTATGTCTTCCTTCTTAATTTTCAACTGATAATACCCTTGCCTCAAATCCAGCTTGGAGAAAACTACTAATCCTTGCAGCTGGTCGAATAGGCTGTCAATCAGTGGTAGAGGGTATTTATTTTTAATTGTAACTTCATTTAATCCTCGATAATCAATACATAACCTCAAACTTTCATCCTTTTTCTTAACAAATAGAACAGGTGCTCTCCATGGCAAATCACTTTCTCTAACAAAACCTCTCTCCAATAAATCCTGTAATTGAATTTTTAATTTTTTTAGCTCTGCAGGAGCCATTCGGTATGGAGTCTTAGAAATCGAAGCCGCTCCCGGCACTAGTTCAATCTTGAACTCCACTTCTCTCTCTGGAGGTAATGTTTTTAATTCTTCAGGAAAAATATCTGGATATTCCCTTACCGCTGGCACATCTTCCAACTTTACTTGGTCACTGGGAGCATTAATCAGGAAGGCTAAGAAACCTTGCGCTCCTTTATGCAACATTTTCCTTGCCCGAATTCTCGAAATCATAGCAGACGATGCTAACCTGCCTTTCACATCCAATTTCAGGGTTGCTTCCCTGGGAATCCAAAATTCTAACACTTTTGCTCTACAATCAAGCTTAGCATGGTAATGAGCTAGAAAATCCATTCCTATAATAACATCATACCCTTTTATGTCCAAACTGACTAGATCTACTAGCATCCTACGCTCTCCAACCCAGAATTCGCAGTTCTTATAGGCCAGACTAGTGATTATGCTTTTATTACCCATGGGGGTCCTAACTTCAAGATCAAAGGGTAATCTAACAGGTTTTACATCAATTTCAGACATAAAAGTTGGATTCACAAATAAATGAGTTGCACCAG